>NW_013528989.1:2802308-2843708 GCF_000836235.2 Papilio xuthus
ATCAAGGTGCTCGAGCTCGTCTAGTGCTGCACCTCCACACCTTCACCTCTACCACCGTCAGCACTAGTCTCCCTCCGACTCGCAGAGATCTGTGTGAAACTTGCAGGGGGATCGGAAAAAAAATTGTATTATTGTGCCAAATAGAAACCTATAGCTGTCCACCCGCTAAATTGAGTTGTTAGTGTTGTGAAATTTTACTCTAAAAAATACAAAAATTCAAGATAAAAAGATTTAGTGAACGGTAAGAGAACAACATCTGTCTACCCACAAAATAGATGCAAGATGTTAGATTTCTTCTATCTTTAAATAAGTGTCCAAGTGTATGTGTTAGTTGATATCTTCGTGGATGTCAGTACAGTCAGCGTCATATAGATCGTCACAGACAAGATATGCAAATATATAGGTACATCAAAAGTAATCAATTATATCGGTACAACAAAAGTCCTCAAAATAATAGATACATTCACCCTGCTCAAAAACATCGGTACATACACAGCGTCAAATATATGAGTACATGCAAGATGCTCATAAATATCGTAGCAGCCACAGCGTCATAAGTAACGAAGCAGTCAAGGTGCGCAAAAATATCGGTACATTTGACAAAATTGAACTCTATCTCTATATACTTGTGATACAATTTGGAATAAACTACTTCTGTTACATTCATTTGACACTTTGCATCAAACCATTTTTCAAAATTTACTAAAAGTGTTCGAAGCGGATGACAGATATTAGGTAGATAAAACCAACATCAAATTTAAGTTTGTCATCACATATGCTAGTTTGGTCTCGTGGCCTTACCGTTCGCCGCCGTTGGTACGTAAGTTCGGCGGTTCAAATCCCAAGCAACTATTTTTTTTTATATTTAAACTTTTTAATTTTAATATCGAAGCACATGTAATTAAACTCTATCGCCGTAGTTATTAGGTACTTTTTGATATTGCCTTGGACTAATGAGTTTGACCGTTAAAGTACTTTTCTATTTCAAACCAAAATGAAGGAGATAAAGCGATGCTATTGGCATGTAATTTGTTTATTACTTATGTTTGTTAAACTTGTACCGGTAAAAATAACACTTTTACTTTTACCTTTTACTGATACTGATTATATTTAAGAAACAAAGAAAAAAAACTGAATGTCAATATCCAAACTACATCAATTTTTTTGTCGATTGCAATAAACATTCCAGTGTGCGTGGGCGCGCACACATATGTAGATAACACTTATACGTATAGTTTCCGCGCGTACCATTCTTAAAACCCGCAAAGACAATCCACGCTCCGCCCACTCACTTCACCCGCGATGGTCTAACCTAATTGTTGTTAACTTTATTTAAATTTCTTTCTACCCGACAGCGAAAATTATAAAAAAAAATTGTGGAGCAAAATTTTACATTACCAAATTTTTACTGGTTATGAAAAAATAACCCCGTGATTGATAAATTGAAAAAAAAGTAGCCTGAGATTCGAACCGGTAAACTTACATATTACGGCAAACATATTAGAATACTGCGCCAAACTAGTATATATTGTGACAAGGCAAAATTTGATATTAGTTATTACGTATCCGTCATATTCGGCGTGACAAACTTTTATAATATATTTAAGCGTTATGACAGGAGAAGAAAAATATTGGGTTGCCCAGTAAGTTCGTGCCGCTTTATAAGGAAAATTGAAACCCTGTTCTTTTAAATTTTTGGAAATGTTTTTAAATTATGTTGGTACGACTCTATACCTAAAACATCTTTTATTTTTGGCTAAAATTTTAAAAATTAGTTTTTATCTCAACCAATGAAATGAAATTATTCACAATATAGAAATTTTTGTGGCGTTTGATAATGGTGGAAATCCGAAAATGAATCCATTTCAGCTGCAGTCTATTGTAAGCTTTATATCGAAAATCAGAACGAACTTTCCGGACAACCTATAATGTTAATACAAAGTGTCAAATGAATGTAACAGAAGTAGTTTATTCCAAATTGTATCACAAGTATATAGAGATAGAGTTCAATTTTGTCAAATGTACCGATATTTTTGCGCACCTTGACTGCTTCGTTACTTATGACGCTGTGGCTGCTACGATATTTATGAGCATCTTGCATGTACTCATATATTTGACGCTGTGTATGTACCGATGTATTTGAGCAGGGTGAATGTATCTATTATTTTGAGGACTTTTGTTGTACCGATATATTTGATTACTTTTGATGTACCTATATATTTGCATATCTTGTCTGTGACGATCTATATGACGCTGACTGTACATAAGTAGAAGTGTTGCCAGCTTAAAAGAGAAGTTGGGTTGCCAGACTAACTGTTTATTCTAGAAAAAGCAATAAACTTGTAAATAAAGCGTAAGTGTAAAGTGTTGCTCACAGTTATCTTGTAAATAAACCTTTACCCCTCTATAAGTTTTATTTTGTCTTTATCTATATTAATCAAATTAGAATGTCTCTGTTTTAAATAACAAAAATTTGCGCCGATTTAAAAGACTTTAACTGGAAGGTAGCCAACATCTTTTAGCTTTAATTTTTTTTATTATTTATTCCACGTTACTATAGTTGTGATTTTTCGTAGTTTTTACACATCTGCTGGCGCTGTTTCTGCTACGCCCTAACAGATGGCGCTGCACCGAGATCGTGTTTGTCTGAACACGATGTTGAGTTACTTGTCACGCCGCATATATTCAACTGCAGGCGTTCTTTACATGAGTCCCACGAAAATCGGATAAAGTCACGTAGGAAACGAATATCATCATATAGCAATGAAAAAATTAAAACGACCACACAATTTAAATACACACATTTATTTAAAAAAACTATTAGTTCTAAAGTAGCACCATTATAGTTAACACCTTTATAGACAGGGAAACATAAAGCTCAGAAACCAGTACAACTTGCGTCGTCTTAACTAACAACACTTAGCGCGGACTCCGTCCACAGTGGTGGAGCCCGCTTTAACAACTTCGCACGAATAGTCCCGGCTGGCCCGGTGAAATACCACGACCACACAGAAGACAGGCGTCAAGTGGAAGCTATTCCAAGTACAGTCTGATGAGTGTGCGTCCCGGAGGACTAATTTAGTCACCCTTCCCACCCTTTTTTCTTATAAGGAAAGGATGGGAAGTGGACTTTCCGGATGAAAGGATGCATGGAAATGTTTTCTTTCTGTGCATCCTCTCCTCCGTCGATTAAAGGAAGGCAATGTATCGATTGCGTATGTCTATGGGCAACGGTCACTTCGCTATTTCAGCGATATCAGGTGGCCGCTCGCTCGTTTGCCACCTTATGATATAAAAGAAAATACACTGCTGAATCGTCGACGTGTCGTCTATTCGGTAATGGCTTTTCTCACGATGATATTAGCGATGCGAGGTTGCGAGCGACCGGTGATGATGTGAAAATACAATGTCGACGACGCGCGCTGTGTATACGAATTTGTTTGACATTGCATGACGTGTCACTGAGCGTCTAAAATCACCGGGTTTCAAATATTTCCGTCGCCTTTTTGTATAATAAGGCGGTGGCGGCGAGCCTTGTGTACGAAGGGGACCTTATGATCATTTAATAATAATGACATAAAAAACGAAACATTAAATGATAGAATCAGACAAGAAAACTTTTACAAAAGATAAGATACAAGTACATTTTTCAAACATATTATTCAGCAAAAATCATTAAAATTATAAGTTATTACGTATAGGCTTAAACTTTTACAATTACTAATTTACAAAACGTTATACAAATAAAAAAACGTAAAAATGAGCGTAAGTCCAAAATCCTTTTTTTTTATAAAAATAATTTATTTTTAATTGTCTCCTCCGACAACAAAGTCGCGGATCCTTAGCTACTGTTCATATAAAATAAATGCAATGAAAAGTATAAAAGACATCAAAAATATTTCTAGACTTACATAACTAACAAAAATATATCAAAAAGGTAACCTTAAAATGTTTCAGAAGTCATGGTTATTACTTTAAATAGAACCGACAAATGATACCGTTTTCTAACAGATTTACCATCAGCCAACAGACATGGAGTCATCATGAGCACATCTTGCCTCCACGTACCTGTTTCGTGACTGAAGTGGAAACATTCACCTGTATAAATGGCCTGGCTATAAGACGTAGTATTTTTGCGGTGATGGTTGAGGTTTGTGACGGTTGTCTGGATTATAACTAATAATATAGATATAATGAACCGTCACGTAACATCAACGGGCGCGTTTAAATCGTTACGAAGGTAAAGCTGCCGCCAATCCATTTATAGAGAGGAGTGAGGGGAAGCCAGGTCACCTGGGGGAGAAGGTGCAGAGCAGCAGGCGGCCGTCCCGCTCCAGCAGCACGCAGGAGCCCGCCTCGCTCTCGAAGCGCAGCGAGCGCGCGTCCCCGTCCTGCGTCAGCGTTACCGACCACCTCGTGGCGGAGCTGCGGATGGTCTCGTTGGCGAGTCTCACGTACGCGGCGAGGGGCTCCGTGGGGTGCTTGAAGATGTGGTACGCGGCCGACACCGCGCTGCCGAACCTCACGCGCACCCCCCGCGCCGCCGACACCAGCTCCGCGTCCCCGCACCCCGCCCGCACCTCCGCCGCGCCCACCATGTCCTCGCGCTGCACCACCTCCAGTAGCTCGCCCAGCTTCTGCCGCATCGCGCTCGTGTCCCGGAACACCGCCTCGCTCGCTTTACTTCCTGTTGTGTTCATAATATTATACTTTACACAGATCTAAACGTTACATCTATCAGTTTTACTCTTTGGAGATCTGGAAGAGATTCCAAGATCGTCTTAAAAATAATTAAATCGGGAAAGGAAAAATTTACGCGTTCGCACATTACTTTGAAGAATTATATAAAACAGTCAGAACTAGACGTACTGGTCCACTCGGCCTTCCTGACGTTTTTGGGCAGCGTGAGGGTGCCGTCGCGCAGCCGCCGCTCCACCGCCAGCTTCTCCGTCTCCACGTACTTGACGACGAACTCGCAGTAGGCGACCAACTCGCCCACGTTGCGCGGCGCCATCTCCCTCGCGAAGGCCAGCATGCGCTCCATGTATGGCGCCGCCTTGTACGTGTCCACGGTTGCACGGAACGTGTACAGGCGGTCGCGCTCGTGCGCCAGCAGCCCCTCGCCGGCCAGCAGGCGCAGCAGCGCGGGGCTGCGAGCGGCCTGCTCGCGCGCCCAAGCCACGCTCTCCGCGCGGTGCACCTCCAGCCGCAGCCGGTGGCGCTGCACCGCGAGTCGCACCAGCTCGGGGGGCAGCCCTTCGACGGTGACGCCCGCCCGCAGCGCGCCCACCAGCACGAATATGCGCCGGCACTCCTCCGCCGGCATAGCCTGCAGCCGGTAGATGCTCACGTGCAGCTGCCCGTTGAGAGAGACCACCGCGCGCCCGCTGCTCACGATGCGCGTCACCGGGCACGCCGTGAAGAGGCCGCTGCTCTCGAGGGTGAGCAGCACGGGCATGGCGGTCCGCCAGTGCCGGCTCGTCGGCGCGTCCATGCGGCTCAGGTGCTCGCCGATGAAGCGCACCAGCGGCTGCGACAGGTGCGGCAGCTGCGGGATGCTGATCGGCGGCGCCGTGCCCAGCACCAGCTGCCCCTCCTGGATCGACACCTCGGCGCCGCCCGGCAGGTTCATCTGGCTGTAGCGCCGCCAGAAGTCGATGACGCCCTCGGTGGCCTGGCGCGCGTTCACGTTGTAGCGGCTGGCGACGCGGTCCAGCCCCGTGATCAGGTTCATGTCGTCGTTCACGAAGCGCCGGAAGCTCTCGAACACCTCGGTCTGGTCCGGGCGCAGGTTGGTTACGATGTCGAAGTAGTGCTGCCGCACGTTGCCCGGCAGCCGGCTGAGAAAGTCGAACGAGTAGGTCTGCCCGCCGGGCAGGATCAGATTGCCCCGGCCGTCGAACTGCAGGTTGCCGTGGGAGCCAGCGTCGAGCAGGATCTGCGAGAAGCTGCGGACGGAGATGTTGTGTTCTCGCGCCGCCCGATAGAATTCGCGCAGCAGCTGCGCGTCGTCGCCGAAGCGCACGCGCAGCTGGGTCAGCTCGGTGGCCTGGTCGCCGCTCAGCTCGCGACCGATGTGCGCGAAGGCAAAGTTCTCGGCGTCACGGATGATGGTGCCCGCCGTCTTATAGGTGAAGAGGCCCTTCGTCCAGAAGGCGATCGACGCGACGTGCATGAGAACGTCGGAAGCGGAAAGATCCTCGCTGTGGTTGCACAGAAACACTGTCGTGTCGAGGATGGCGAGCCCGCTCACGGCCACCGTGGTTCCGTTGGCCACGTTGACGAAAATCCTGAAGGCGTTGGATATGGTCTGGCCGCGCGCGGCGAGCGAAGCCAGTCGCATGGAGGCGCCCATCGCGCCGAAGCTGACCAGGTTGGCGGCGACGCCGAGCCACATCATGCGTGACTCCGCGTTCGTGAAGGGGTTGACGGTCTCGCCGTGCATGGCGCGGTCGGCGAGCTGCACAGTGGAGCGGCCGGTACCCCAGAGGGCCGTAGCCACGCCGGTCACCACCAGCGGCGCGGCCAGCCCGCCGCTTGCAAACAGCAGCCCGATGCCGGAACCGATGCCGGCCACCGCCGCAACCGTGTCGACGGCGCGCACGGCCTGGGCGCCGCTCCGCGCGGGCGGGGTCGAGGATATCAGGATGTGAGAGTAGTCGTAGCCGGGGCGCAGCTTGAGCTCGAGGTTGTGCGGGTAGCCCATCTTGCAGGGCGGCAGCTTGCTGTTATCGTACCAGTCGGAGACGGAGTCGTAGCTGCGGCCGACGTTGTCGACGTAGTACTTGCGGCCACTGTCCTTGTAGCGGCGGACGCGGAACAGCGGCACCTCGTACAGCTTGCCCTGGTAGTACAGCTCGATGGGCAGCACCGTGATGAAGTTCTTGTCGTCCCCGCCGCAACAGCTGCGGATCTGCGCGGCCACCACGTCGATGGCCTCGCGCGCGGTGCCCTCGTAGTAGACGAGGCGGTTATCGAGCGCGAGGCGCATCTCGGCGTCGGTCCAGCGCGCGGGGTCGCGGAAGGGTAGGCACATGGCCATGCCGATCGTATTGAGCAGGTCGGTGCCGCCCAGCAACTGCGGCACGTCGCCCTGGCAGCGCCCGCCGCGGTGCAGGTACCTGTCCACGTTCTCGATGGCCCTCGTCACCCAATCCGACTCCGAAACATCCATCTTGATGGCTTTCTAAACTCTACGAAATACGGCTTTGAATTGTCTTGAATTTATTATTTTAGAAGGTGGAATTACGACCACCACCAGTGCGAGTCGGGAGTGTTGGAGGGCACGTCGCCGGGGAAAAACTCGGGTCGGTGCCCGGTATTCAGCCACACGCGCAACTGTGCGTCCAGCTCCTCCAGCTCACCCAGCTCCTCGAGGTTCCTCAGCACCTTGTCGAAGGGGGAGCTGATGCCCTTGAACCCTCGCAGGAGGAACTCGACGCCTGAGCGTACCCTGCACACGTCCACCGCCGGCACCGCGCCCTCCAGGTCCACTCTCAAGTTAGGATAGATTGTGATGAAGCTCTGCAGCCAGTCCTGGTTACTCGTAACCTTGGCGACGATCTCCGTCACCTCAGGTTGGCCCCTGACCCTGGCGGCTTGCCAGCCGGCGCCGACGCCCAGATCGTGGAACTCCTTAAACAACCGCTCCCCCGCGCGGAACCAGTCAGTGATCAGTCTCCCCTTTATTTCTTTAGGCGCTTCTTCGAATTTAACAAGATGCTGCACGACGTTCTTCAGTTTCTGATTCATATCAGATCCCATCACCTGAAAGAATATTGCGTTTACAATGTTCGCCGTTCACCAACCAATGAATACGTAAACGTAGCAAAAGCTAAGCCGCCTCATTAAAATGATAACAAATACAAATACGTCCGTCTTAGTCTACTGGATATTACAGAGAGATAACAACCCTGCTATCACTAGGTTTGCACTGCAAGTGACAAGCTAAATTGCAATGGACAGATTGTTGACATTATACGTGCACATGTTAAATAATATTCACCTACATTTTTGTGATACATATGTGTGAAATTATTTTCCATAAATTTGCAATTTACGGTTCAATTCATTCACAATTGATAAAATACGAGAATAAGTATTTGCCCGCTTGCCGCTTCACCTCGCTCCTTGGAAATTCTGCGAACCTTATACACGAACGGACAAATAAATAAACATACATCTTGTAAACTTCTGGACGAGCGCATCGAATGCTACAAATAGATTCAACTCTTACAGATACAAACATTGTGTGCAAAATGTTTCATATCATTGTTTATTATCTATAAATTGTTGTAAAATTATTACACGCTTCAAAGTTAAGCACAATAATATAAACATAATTTAAATAAATTTATTATAAGTTTGCCAGCGCCAGGCATAAGTACTCCCAGCAGAACTACCTAACATACATTACTTTGGAACATTTCTCCAACAACAAAAAAGAGATCGCCGCAAAATTCTCACCCAAGACGCCGGAAATGCTAACCAGCTCTGACTAGAACTTCTTCAATGTAAATAACTTTGATCTAGACAAGTACAAAATGAACTTTATTACCCCATGAGTATTGTACCAAAAGAAAAAACTTGAATATAAAAATATGTTTTGAATATACATTGTTTCATTTGCATTTTGCAAACATTGACATGAGACGTGTATTGACAGCGCAGAGCTCAATTATTATTATAAAATCTACCTCACACATACATAATACCAATTATCAATACAAACGCTAGAAAAAACGATGTGAATTTCATCTTAGCAAATTGTATGAACTTTTATAGACATTGCAAGCTTGAATTCATACAAGTATGACTGTGGAAAACGAGCAAGAAGAGCTAACACTTTGCTAATTGAAAGTCTGTGATCTCTGTTTACCCTTCTAGGTTACAGCTGTAAGTTACATTTTTTTTTAAATATAAACTTTTATAAGTTTCTTAATAAAGTAATATAATATAAAAGTGCTTGTAATAATCCTGTAAGTGTCAGTTACAAGTTACGTATCCTCTTCAGATATGACTTCAAAGGAAGTGAATATGTTTTATTGAAATAAAGTCCTGATAAGATGCTCATAAGTAAATCTAATGCTATATAAATCTATAAAAAGGGATTCAATAGATAATGGTGTAGCCTTATCATAAGTTACACACAACTGATACCCAACCTTTATTTATTTACGGGGATGAATGCTTTATGTATACTCAGTGGGGCTCAGGGAAGACACCATAGTTATGTGCAATTCTCTCTCCTATAGGGAGCTTATCCACTAAACCCCTCTGTTCCCTCATGGACAAAACATGGGATGCTTGGGATCATCGGGATTTGCAACTGACACCCAACATAGAGATGTAGGCAGTGATCATAGACTTTCATTTGGCATGATCCTCACACATCTAAATTCATATATCTATAATTATTATACATGCACACTCATGTTTATAAAATTTAAAAAAAAAAACCAACAGATAAATACAGTTGGTGTCTAAGCGTAATTCGATTATATTACGTCAGAGGGCGCCACTAAAAAAGTAAAAAGTTACCGGCACACAGTGGCGCCGTGATATTTTATTTCTTTATTTTATCGAGTGTGTTTTGTTATTTTTTCAGTGTAAAAAACGAGCGAGTTGTAACAATGAACAGAGAATAGTGTTGTCTTAATTTACTTATATTTGTTAAATCGTAGTTTTGTATATATTGTGTTAATTTATAATTATAACTCTATAATAAACATTTAAGTGACGAGTATGATGATTTTATTTTGAACAGTTTGAATGTATATAACAAACAAATGATTATATTAAACTCAAAGTTACAAATGAAAAGGAAATAATTTCAGCGGAATCTATTTATAGATTTATACTGAGATATAATTAATTATTTAATTTAACTTTACATTAAACAAACATATATAAAAATTATAAATATTAACTTACAGAATTAAATATCTCACCAATTCAATGTTTTTGCTAACTTTGTAAGTGCTAACTGTACAACATTCAGTACTGGAGTGGTCCCATGTACTGACCAAAACACTATTTATAACTGATAACATATACATATGTAGTTGCTAGTTAGGTATGTAAGAGTACTGTAGGCTGCCTACAGTGCTTACTCATCAAATGCATACGTGACTTTAGTAACTGTATTTATGATTTAGTATACAGATATATGCATTGTAATTATACTTATAAAGTAACTACTAAGTGGCCAGTTCTATTGTTCTAAAACCGGCAGTTGAGCGCCACTAAATGTTTACGTTACAGGCTTAGAGAAATTAATGTATCCCATAAGATTTTTGTGATAGTTATTTGATTTAAATTAAGATTTGGACTATTTTGTTAATTAATTCAACTTTTAGGCAATAACAAAAAAAACCGTGACATTAATTTATCAGTACTTACGTATTTTTTTGATAAATGTTTATTTAACTTCTCTTCAATTTAGAGTATATATTAAAGTACAAAGTAAGGCACCTAACACTTTTAACCTTAAAAATATATTTGAAAAATCCGCGTTGCTCTTTATTAATTGTTTGTTGATAAAACGAGATTGACGACACAGCTGACAGTGACAGAATGTTTACATTTTAGAAGTTGACAATTTTTAAACGACCTGAAACCCGAAAAGAAGAATTCAATCATCACAATATTCTTCTTATGACTTTTTGCCGACTTCAAAAGCACACAAGAATCAATTAATCAATAAAAAATAATAGCAAAACAATTAACAAAGACATATTATGAATTATCCATCAAAGAGTTCACATTTTGTTCAGTTTTAAATTCTCGGCTTTAACCTTTACGCGTAGGATTATCTGTGCTTTAAATATGACGAAGTGACAGGGAACAGGTTCAGGATATGACATTGACAAATGTCAACGGCGCGGCGTCAAGCGCATAACATAATAAGAAAAGCATTTCAACAACATGAGCGGGAAAAGCATTACGCCCTTTTTATAACATAAAATACAAAATATTGTATATTTTAACGCTTTTAAGATGTCGTTTAGCTAGTCTATCAAAGTGTTATTTCAGGTCTTTAAGATGAGTTCAAAGTTTTACATTTACGGTGGCGGGCGTTGGCGGGAGATTGAGTTGGACACTGGCAATGTGTCGGGCTGGGGTCGTCCCAGCTTTGTGTACCTACATGACGGGAAGCTGGTGATGGCGAAGCGACGGCGGGTGCTGCGCGCGCTCAGGTCGCTGGCGGCTGGCCGTGCCTCCGCCGCCAAAGATAGCTTCGAGTTAAGGTCTGTTTCACAAATGCTAAGTTCGGTTAAATTATATTTACTCAGCAAGTTAGACTAATATAATAATTTTAATTTACTTAAAGTTAATTGTTAGTGACCTACATTCAACAGACCATTATTTAGCAAGATATTTTTGTATAACCTAATTTCATTTTATGTAATTCTGTCTGCACCTATATTTATTAAAAATAGTATTTTTGTTCCAGTGAATATGAACCTCCTCAAGTACCAAGTTTGAAAGACCGGAAGAAGTGTCATGTCCACCAACAGCAGACATTGATCAGATCTATTAATGATGATGATTGTACACGGTAAGTCATGTTGTTCTGAAATATTCCAGACTCCACTGTACAGTTTCAAAAAATATTCAAGATGGCAACATTTCAAAATTAAATGGAAATCACAGTGAAGCCAGTCACACATCCGTTTGGAGTAAAAAAAAACACGTAATACGTCACCTATGTGTTCTTCCGGACTATGTTCTACATTTATAATGTGTTGAGCTGTTCTGGAGATACCTTCAAACAAACCATCCATCTAAATATTCACATTTATAATTTTAGTAAGATAACTGCGTTTGTTTTAAAGCTACATAAATACTTGTTCAATTTCAGATGCAATGATGAAAGATTCAACAATGTATTGAAAGTGACCAGCAGTGTGGGCACACAGTGCACCTCCACTGTGGACGCCAGCAACCAAGTCTCCGCCACTATGATCTCTCCACAAGCTTGTTCTAACAATACAAATTCACTTAAAACATTACCATTAAGAAGAAAAGGAAAATTTATTAAAAGTAAATCAAAAAATGTAAATAAATGTAAACAAAGAGAAGATAGAGAACCTGCACAAACTGTTATAACCAAAGATCATACAAAAAGATTAGAAAAAACAGATAATTTAAAAAATAGAGAAGAATTGATGCAGAATACTAAGAAACATAGACAAGAAGTAAAAGAAATATTAATAGAAGATGATGTAGTTGAAATTCTACGACGGTACCTGAAGAAGAACAACTTGGGAGTTGATTCAGAGAGATATGATGTTGATGATGCATACAAAGAACATGTGTTTTATAAAATCAATCCACTGGTTGTTGTTGAACAATGTCCTCAGATAAAGAGGATGCTCCAGGGCAGCAGAACTGATGATGTCTCCGAGAAGGATTTCATGACCAGTCTCGGTCTGCAGACTAACGCGGAGCGAGCCTCAGCCAAGAGATACAGAAATCAAAGCACATCTTGTTCCTCAATGCAATCTTTACAAGATAATAACGAGAATGAATTACAGAATATCTCTTTCAGTTTACGTAAACGTACAAAACGTTTAAAAGGTTCAGAGTTTAAGAGATATAAATCTTGTGAGAAGAAGGACAAGCAGCTCAGTCCGCAGAAGATGAGAGAAGCTGTTTTAGTGAGCAGTAACAGTGACAGTGATTTCCAAGATTCACAATTATCACGCACATTGCATGTCCGGTGAGTGTGGCACTTTGTACCACTTATTGTACTCCGACCCGCCTATTGATGTTACGTGACAGTTAATTCTATCTATATTATTAGTTCCAAACCACTAACATCAGCACCAAAATAGCAAATATCAAATTAGCACAAAATACAACATCTTACAGCCAGTCTATTTATAGAAGTTGATGCTTTGTACTATAATATTTCACTGTTTACATTTGTTTCATAACATTCTATATTCCATTAATACTGTAGACATATTTTAGACAATGTTAAGTGTTATTGCAGGCCAAGAGTGAATGGGTTGCGTGTCACCGCATCACCTGTCAATGCAGCACCTGGTGACAGCGCAGTGAGTGTCAGCAGAGCGGCACGCGGGTACTCGCCGCTGGAGGACCAGGCGATCATATCGTGGGTGCAGCGCGACGGACGCGCTCACCTCGTCAACGGCAACCGAGTGTGGCGCCAGCTGCAGCCGCACCACGCCGCCACCACCGGCGTCTGTCAGTACTTCCTCCAACGTCTACCTCTGCTCCGTCACATACCTGCCAGTCATATTCATGTCACCTCAAATAGCTCCTCTGAAAAATATGTGTTTCTATGTTTTCTTCCTGATTATCTTTATGCCAAATATCAGCGAGATCCATTCAGCAGTTCTGGAGATACCTTCTAACAAAAGTCCATTCATCCAACCATCTAAACATTTTCATTTATAATATTAGTAAGATATATTAATAACTTTGTATGAGATGTGTTATAATAACATTGTGTGTATATATATGTCAGCGCGGACGTGGCACTCTCTGCGCAACCGTTATCTGCGCCATATCCTGCCCGCGCTCTCCACCCTCGCGCCCGCACCACTCGCCGTCCATCTGCGCGCTGCCGCCGCCACAGGTCGCACACACCACACATACACCACCCACCGCAAACACACCGCACATACACTGCACACACACCGCACATACACTGCACATACACCACCCACCGCAAACACACCGCACACACACTGCACATACACCGCACACACACTATACATATACTGCACATACACTGCACACACAGCACACACGCCGCTACACCACACACTGAATATAGACTATGTAATCAATTTCACTTTTATTGTACAGGTGAAATAAAGTACCGGAAACAGAAGAAACCTGCCAACAACTCAATATTCGCGATGCCCCGCGTACGTAGCGCCTTCGCCCCGCGACGCGCCCGTATCGCCTCCTCACTCAGCCCCTCGCCCCCACCCACTCACCCGCCCAGCCCACCACGCAGGGCTAAGGCCATCTCCTCGACAACGGTCAGTCCACCACGCAAGACCAGAGCCATCTCCTCGACAACGACAAGTCCTCAACGCAAGGCCAGGGCCATCGCCACAACGGCTAGTCCACCACGCAAGACCAGATCCATCTCCTCGACAACGACAAGTCCTCAACGCAAGGCCAGGGCCATCGCCACAACGGCTAGCCCACCACGCAAGACCAGAGCCATCACCTCGACAACGGCAAGTCCCCAACGCAAGGCTAGGGCCATCTCCACGACAGCGGCCAGTCCCCCATACACAGGCAAGCGCAGGGCCATGGCGAACTCTACGAGCACAGCCAGCAGCTCGCCCAGCCCCGTGCCCACCGGTAGCTCCACACCCACACAACTCCAGATCCAGGAAGTTCATACTGTCCCAGGCAAGTTTATTCTCTCTTCTCCCACAGCCAAGGCCATTCTCTGGACAATAATGCATGTTCCAAGACGTGGCTTAGGTCATAACAATTAGTTAAGAAGGAGTTAACAATCTAGTTTATCATAAACAGAAATTATTTAATCGTTTTTTTGGTAACCTGTATACTATATATTATTGTTTTGGTATATTTTACAGGGAGATCTAGACTTAGCAAACGTTACTCTGACCTGCGACGAATATTCCAAGACGTGGAGGAGTCGTCGGACGAGGCGCCGCGGGTGCTGCGCCCCCGGCCCTCGCAGGCGCCCCGGCCTTCGCAGGCGCCTCGGCCCTCGCAGGCGCCCCGGCGCTCCGTCATGCAGGACTCCGGACGCGCGCTGCGGCTGGAGCCCAAGAAGAGACGGCTCTATAACCCTGAAGTGATTTGATACAAAATATGTGTTGTGTGGAGTGACATTGTGCGGACTACATGTGGACTGCAACAAACATTTTACAGTCAAATTATATTTTATACCAAATCAAGACTAAAAATTATTAATTCAACATTATTTACTAGCCCTTGCTTCAGTTGAAAGCTTAAATAACACAACGGAAGCATGTCAAATGTGACACGTAGCGGCCATTATAATATTTCACTTTATTAATTATTTTGAGAAAATTCTTATATAAAGTGAAGTTAATATTTTAGAATTTGGGTAAATTTTGTCCATTGTTAAATGTTTGGATTGAAATGTTATACATACAAAAGTATCATCATATTTATTTCCTCAAATCAAGATATATTTTGATGTTGTAGAAATAATATAACATATATATTAGTTGAAGTGAAATTGTTAAATATTCATGGTTAATGTGATAACACTATTGAGAAGAGTCGGTGACGAAGTTGTTAAGCGCTGGATCAGACTGACATCTACAATATCCAGGTTCAATATCCAACATGTACCAATGTGTTCTTCTATTTAAATACAGATCTTCAGTTGGAATAAAGTATAAAATACTTTTTATATATTTTTTTGCTTAAGTTAGCAAAGATTTGGTTTCAAGAGGTTATGTACAAGTTGTGCTAATGTTGCATGTGTTTTCAGTATCATTGTAAGATGGAATAAATATTATAGCTTTGGTTATTTTGTAACATCTTGAATATGTAATTATTTTTTAATAAATTAAAATAAAAAAAATCCTACAACAATATGGACGTAATACTTTTTACAAAAACAAATACCCAAATCATTTTAGTAATGAAAATGGCTAGACATAGCAGTGTTGTGAATGAGCAGGGAGTAGGTCTTCTGCGGCATTTTATAAACAGAAGGTATGGGAGTTATGATTACAAGCAAGTTCTTTCTTTGTGCGCACACACACTGATAAATATATTGTAATCAACCAATTATTAATATTTGCATGTTTATTATATCTTAAATATAATCAGAATCAGCAACAGTTTATTTTTTTCTGTATAACAAAGTAGGTTAGTACAAAAATGTTTGTCAAATTGTATGTTTCTTGTTAATGGTGGAGGAATTCATCAGTGATATATACAAATGTATATAATGTTTACATGTTGTGTATATTATTTGTCGTGTTTTTTTCATTTTTGTAATGTTATGTTAGTTGGTTATATAAAGATATGGTTCTTAACACTTGCACTATTCAAACATTTGTGTAATATTGCTATACTTTGAATTAATTTAAATATAAAGCCTTAAAGGGTTGCGAAATATTCATTTATTTAAATATTTCGAGCAAGAAAATCTTCCAAATGTGAATTTAATTTAAAACTGATTTCCATAGGAATCAAGTAAGTGCTACAATTTTTAACAAGAATTTAATTTTTAAATTTATCTCAACAAATTAGGAAGCTTTTCCAAGTATATACAATATTTTCAAAAGTAAAGCTATGATGTAAGAGCGAAAAAAAGGATTTTTATATGGTTATAAATGTAGATTTTAAATAATTAATATGTTTGTCAAAATAAATAATAAATATGTTTGTCCAAAGATTTTCTTTTATCTTACTATCTTAATAAATATTTATTTATTTATTATAAATGCGAATGTTAAGACTTGGATGGATGGATGTTTGAAGTTATATCCGGAACGGCTGAATAGACATCTGAAATGTGGCATACATGATGAACACAGTCTGGAAAAACATAGGTTACTAATGTTTTTTTTTTTTAAATTCTGCGCAGACCGAGTAGAGGGCGGCTGTTAGTGCAATACCACATGTAAACATTAACCTCTATACATGGATAGGCTATATGCTATGGTACTTTGTGCTTATTTGATTTTCGTCATGTTGGCGCTGACGGTTGCTGTGAAAATCCGAACTAATTAAAAGTGATAGATAATATAACGGTCAGGAACTTAAAGGCGCGTTAGAGTCGCAACGAAGCATAGTTGTAATTTCCTGGCAATGAGTTATCCATTTTCAGAGATCAGTATTAAGCACCTGTATGTATACAAACATTTTACCATTCCTCACACTCTCTTTAAATACGACAACAAAATGTTTTTATTAAAATTGTTTTGGCAGTAGATTGCGAAATTGCCTTCATGATAATCGAAGAAATTTATTTTAAACATACTTCATTAGTTTTCTTCCATCGTGAAATTAATTTCTCTGGATAAATGGGTCATGTTAACAGGTTGCTTGGTAATAAAAACAAAATCGATCAACCATGGTGGTATTTCGTGAAAACTAAAATATAATCTTGCTAAGAATATAAATGCTTAAGTTTGGATGTTACTCAGAAAGTTGATCCCCAGAACTACTCAACAGATGACTCTGAAATTTAGTACAGATGAAGAACTAGAAAGTATGGATGGATGTGTGAAAGAGAATATGTGTACGAAGGAGGTAGATTCAGATATGACGGCTTATAGGGATGTATGTAAGAGTAGTAGATACTGTGCCGATTCTTCGAAGGTATAAGGGCAGGTTATAATGATGTAGAATAAGAATATTTGCATTATTTATAATTCAGCTCCGACGGAGTCGCTAGCAAAAATTGACTTAATAAAGTTATGTCTTCTTTGGTATCTCTAATCTTTGGAATGGAACGAAACGAACTTATTACTCTTTGATTGAATGTAGGAGAAATGTCTAATGTCGCAAATCAAAATCAACGGAAAAGTTATCGTTTTTACGTTTTTATATGGTTTTATAAGTGGCTAATATTTTCATTTATTTTTGAATGTAGAAGTTAATAGAAAAAAAATTACAAGGCTGAACAAACAGTTGCTTTTCTCTTGAGCAGGGTAGGGTAATTTAGTAGCGCCAAAGTTTTGTAAAAGTTTCGTCGTAATCTGTTTAAATGAGTAGTTTGTTGGTTTGTTGAATGTTTATCAAGATAATCTTTCTAACAGTGATAGAGCTCTTAACCTCTCGACTCGTTACCTTACCCTTACCTCTTAACTCGTTCATTGCATTGCGACGATCACAAAAAAAAAGGTGTTAATTGAAAGTCGGTTCAAATAGCTCGAGTAAGTTTGGGTGCCGAAGGCCATATTTTTGTTATCTTACTTCTCTTTGACTCGGCTTGGGAGAAAAACTCTTCAGTCTGTCCACTTACGGCAGACAACGCGTCGGCAAATTGTTGAATCTATTGGCAGCGGTTACTACGCTATTTTTGCGAAAACATGTGGGCGTTTACTTGTTTGCCTACTTATTATAATGGCAACAAAAAAAAACTAATGTGTTAGATTTTGGCAATTTATGTTATCAGTATTGCTGGATATATAAGCTTGGGGAAAGAGGAGATTTTGTGGTCGGGGCCAAGGCCCCCTCAGTCGCTGCATCACCTTAATTCGTTAGTTATTGGTATGGTTGGCACAAGCGAAATTTTTCTGTAGTTGTTCAAAAAAGTATGAATTTTATATTTCTCCGAGTTAAATATGTAAAGTAAAAAGATCATAAGGTTATAGACTGAGTGTTTTTAATTTGCATGGTTCTTTGACTTCTGTATTTTTCTGTTAACTCTCTTCATTGAGTCAAAGTCCTTAACAACAATGTGTTTCAATAGTTGTATATTGGTCTGTATTTGTTTTGTTCTCCATTAGTGTTGTTATGTAGTCAAAATTGTGGTCAAAATGATTTATGAATATAAAACTTAAGTTTAGGTGTTGTCCACATTTAAACTATTAGTGTTGTTATATTGGAGGCTCTAAGGTATTGTTTAATTATATTGACAAACTAGTGACACAATCTGACTTACAATGGTGGTCAATTTGTGGTATAAGCCTATATATGTAGTATGCATAAATGATTGTGCAGACACTTCCATCTTTACAAAAGCACAAATGGTTAACAGGAAACTACAACTGGGTGTTTGGCAAAGGTATCTTAAACATGTGGGTCACTTTGTATTCATGTAGAAAATGAAAATGTGTCAAATTTGATGCATGTCATGTGCGCTGTACACTGGTGCTGGTGTCGGAGTGGTGGAGCATTGAGTTCTTTATAATGCATTTGCTATTGCAATTATGCATGCATTCTGTATGATGCATTGTATAAGGTGGTAAATTTGGCATCAGTTTAGTAGAAGTCACCGCTCGTAATTCTCGTTTGATGTTGTGGTAGTCGCCGCATTTTGTCTGGCTTTACCTGCTGAGCTTTATTCACTTATTTCCTCTCCCGAGAAGGACATGTCCGAGATGGACACATCCTCCTCCTCTCTCTCTCCGTCTCTCTTCCTCTTCCTCTCTTTGGTTTTTATATTGGTTTTATGGAAATTCAACCGCTCTTTGCTCATTGCATTGATGCAAAGAGCGGTTGAATTCAGATGAATTTTGGAATTTATATAATAAAAGAAAATATGATGTTCTAAATACAAAAATATAAAAATTATGATTAAAAAACGTGTAAAGAGGTTCCGTATCTGTCGGCAACAATGTCGGTTCCCACGAGATAGGCCGATCTAAAGGTCTGCCTCCGGTTAATGCCCATTCTGGGGGTAAGGCTATAGCCGCACCCCACTGGGGAGGTCGCCAGGTTTTTACGACTTTTCTGTCGGGTTTTTATAGAGTTTTCCTTTCTCGAGGGCCGGCCAGTTAAGACAAGCCCTTCGCTTCTGTGGTCCCAACGTACTCCATAACGGCGGTTTGATGAAGATCGTTGACGGAACCACAGGGTTACGGGTATGCTACAGAGGTTGGCCACAGAGAACGTACATTGAAAAATGTGCATAGAGAAGGTATCAAAAAATAAAATGATATTAACCCTTTAACGGTCATAAGGAGTGGACAGTTGAAAAATAAAATTGATAATGGTTAAGGGTTAATAATAGAAGTAAAAACATATGTACATATAAATATATATATATGTATGTATGTATGTATGTATGGTAGGAAATATATTCCCTCTACCGTTTAGATTCTATTCTCAATTGTATGCTCTTTTCACGCGCCCGACTACTACTCGACTACGAGTATTACTTTAATTATATACAATAATTTATTTTTGGTTGTATTTCAAATAAAAAAAAACTTAGCAAATCAAGTTTTTATATTTATTACAAAAATAGTAGTACAAAAAAGTATTTTTTGCTTATAAGAAAAATCTAATTTTATTTTTATGAAAATCTTCTTCTTCGGCCACAGCACTGACAGTTTTTTGACGGTTTTCATTAGCATTATTCAGTGGTATTGTCTGGCTTAAAGCACCACGCTCGAATGAGCTTCAGTCGTTCTACGGCATGTAAATCGTTGTTTCTGTTACTCTCATGTGGGACTTTCGCGTCCATTGGGTTCCAAGGAAATAAGCCACATGTTTTAAATCCATTTGCCAAAATTGATTTGTTCATGGTATTACCATTACCTCGTGTTAAAAACTTAAACTTGGCAAAATCTTTTTTTCTTAATTACGTGAGGCTCGTCATTTTTTATTTTATCAACCCTCCAATTTTGTACGTGCCTCTTCCATGCTTCTTTTAGTGGCTTAAATACTGCTACATCCATGGGTTGAATTAAACGGGTTGCATTAAGATAAAGTGCTATTAACACAATTACTTTTTCTTCACAAAACTGGCTAGTGTGAAGTGATAAATGAGATATTTGCCCATCAACAAAGAGAATAACTGTTAAAGCTATTTCATGAATGAAAATGAGAATGCTTCACATATCATCCAACCTGAATCAGTTTTTCCAATACCCCAGTCAGAAGGAAAGTTACCTGCAATTTCTTGAGGTATCCTTTTATAGCTGAGTAATACCGTGGTAGGAGCTAGGGATTCTTTATAGATAGCGGATTCTTACTTTATCGGTTTATGTGCGTTAGTTGCCAACTACAGGTACATGGTCAATTACTGGTGCGTTTACCTTAGTTACCTTTGCAATGTATGCATACCGCTTTATCTGAAGAGATGTTGCAATCTTTGTAGCTGTGATTTTCAGTACAAATTGAGCATTTCACTGATTTTTTTACAGTACTTCGCTAGGTGGCCACACCTCAGACAGCTGTAGCACTACTTCACTGGTGGATTTACCACGAACCGCCAACCACAAAGATCGCCACGGGGCCCGTCGACTGCAGAAAACTACGTCCTGCGTCATTCTTACGATTTCTCATTGTCCTTTTTATTAACATAGCAAAAATAGCTTGAATTGGAAAGATTAGTGGGAACATTAGTTATCGACTCCTGTTATTTCTGTCCCAACAGCTGGGATAAAGTCCTTCATATGGTATTCATTGAGACATGCACGAATCACAGTTGAAGCAGCTAGGACAGCTGGAGCTGCAGCTGGGGTGACCGATGCAGACGGTTTAACAATCGGACCACTAGGTGCTGGTGCAGAACTGTCCAATATGGATGCCGGTTTCACCCGGTCAAGACTCACTTGGGTGTTCTTATCACCCACGCATTCGACACGAAGACGTTATGTTAACCGTGGCGAAAGGCAGATGTTGGCCTCAGTCGTGCCATCTGGAGACGGAGTTGCGTGGCGAAGTTAGAAACATCTTCGACTGTAGAAGTATCTGGAAGAAGCAAAAAATTCCCCCGGCAAGCGCAGGGGTTCCCCATATACAAGCTGGACTGGTGAGCATTCTAAATCCTCTTTTAGTGCTGCGCGCATGCCAAGCAGAACCACGGGCAGGGTCTTAAGCCAGGCGTCTTCATGACACATTAAGGAAGCTTTAAGCTGCCTGTGTATGCGTTCGACGAGATCATTAGCGCGAGATCCAATCTCTAAAGAAGGTCTCAGCGCATTCCTCCGCCGTCATATTGACCATTGGCCATGCCTCTGGCCACCGAGTAAATCTGTCGACGGCTGTCAGACAGTACTGGTAATCCTTGCTGTAAGGGACAGGGCCAACGATGTCAATGTGAACATGTGATGTGGAAACGAGTGATTTGGCTGGCATAGTTGCCGAGAGGTGTGGATGTGTGGCAGGATAGTTTTGATTTTTGGCATGCGACGCAAGCACGGGACTAGGTGTTAGGGGACAGTCCTTCTGCTTGCCAGGCCACACGAAGCGATCTGCAACCATGCGTGCTGTTGTACGGAGGAATGGATTTGGGTTTTTAAAAAAGAAAACCCTTTTCATAAACTTTTAATTGTATAGATTTAGTAAAGAGAACAAGCTTTGTTTCACACACGACGATAAGGATTTAGTACAGGAGAAGCAACCTTCCTTTTTGAAGGCTGGAGTGAGACTGCTCGCCAGTTTTAGTTATGTTTACGATGAGCTTAACCTAATGTATAGTCATCAAGATTTATGTACAGGTAGCAAATAGTTAATAGAGGGAGTATATGATGAATGTGAAATTTACATACAGCGGATAAAGCTGACACAGTGGATACAGTGGGAACTTTACATTTAGCTACATTGGTGGTGTCATTTACCTTTTTGTTAAGCCGGGGTTTTGGACTCGGGGGACACCGTCGAGAGTCCTCTATTCGTTTAAAGGGTTATTATCATCAGAATCGTTAATTTCAAGGGAATCTACTAGATGAATTGGTTGACCGCGATTTTGGAAGCTAGTTGAAGGCAATGGGCGAATCTTATTATTGCCTTTGTACTGAACATTTCCAAATCTTTTATTATTATATTCACGTTTGCGACAGAATTCAATTGTGTGTCCCAGAAATTTGCAATATCGACACACTGGAGTATCATCAAATCGTGCAGGTGCTGGGTAATCACCATTGTGATTCCTATTTGATCCATTTTGAGGGTTTCGATTTTGTGGCTGAAACGTCGTGTCGTTAAGGCATTTGGGGTCACGGCGCCGAACTACAGTGGATAATCGTGGGCTAAGCCCTGTTACAAAGGTGTGCAACGCCAAGTCTTGCATGAAGCGACACGGCCTGCCAATTCCCCTTTATTACTCGTAGGTATAGATATATTTGTTTCGGATAATCATTTGGAAAGACAAGCTTCTATCCTTAAGGCGAACTGGTGGTCTGTCTTGTTATTTAGTTTCTTAAACCTTTTGGTCGGTTTTCTTGTTCCAGTTTTTTTTCTCTTTCTTTCTATTTTCTTTTGTTCTTTTTGTTCTAATTTTTCTTTTGCAGGTGTGCTGGTTAAAATAATGGAATGTTTTTTTTTGAGTACTCGTTTTGAACGAGCAGGTTTTAGAGTTGGTACTTGTACTACATCACTAAGTTGTACTAAGGGAGACGGACAGTTTGACTTGTTATACTTTGAAGTTATATTGTATTAAAAACATTTTCATTTTCAGCATCACAAACAAATTGTGTGCCGAACACGACGGTTCGGGTGCCGCGACACAACCCTCCTGAATGACGCGTTGCAAGGGTTGGCGTAGTATTGTAACGTGTGTAGGGAAATGGCACTTACCCCCTCAGTGTCCGTTCACCGCCTGCAGGTGCCTAGACACTCTGTCGGTGTCAGTCGAATGAAATAAGTCTCTGTCATACAGTCTAAAGGCGCCAGCAATGCTGCACTCCTGATGCACCCGATGCACCGCTTCCCGTAAGCGCGCTATAGACGCGTCTCGATCGGACCGAACTGTTTATTTTAAAAATCCCTTTTTTTTTTAAAAAAGATATTTTATTAGCTAAAAGGAATATAGTTATAATTAACACTGACACTTAAGTTCTTAAAGATTTGGCGTGTGTCCGGACTTGAAATTATATGGATCCGCGACGTGTGAGTGCTGGTGCAAGACTGACTCGTCGCCAGTCATGGGAAACAAATTCTCTGAGCGGATGTCAATAGGAGATAGAGTTACAGTGTTTGATCAGCGGGATTACTACTTGCGTCATTATATCCTTATACTGTTTACAGGTATAACAGAACCCGGAACCGTAAACTTAGCGACTCGGTACGCTAGATAAACCGATATTAGTTCCTACGACTTCCGATGCTGAAACTCAACTCTTCTCACTGGTGTCGACTCACTCTCTTCCCCGTACCCCCCGCAGGCCCCGCGGCCAGCCGTAGCGGTGGGGGATTCCGAAACTACGCGCTTGTGCGGGAGAATAAAAGTGAGCCGATTTTGGTATAAACCGACAACTTTAAATTTTCATTAATATGACGACAGTATAAAGCTACACTAACTGTACCGAACAAATTGAAATACATCCTTGGACTCACTTTGGCTTGAATTATTATTTGTTTGTATCGGTTGTTCATGAAAAGAGACTGGTGCTAAAATATCACCAAAACTCTCAAAAGTGTTTTGAATTTATTTTGATCCATTGGACAAATTTCAGCAGATTTAAAGCCATTAATAGCTTTGTCAGTATTTGTGGTTCTATTGAAAGCCGTTGTGTAAAGGCCTACTACGTCATAAGCCGTAATTTTGGTGCCTGGATGGTTAACCGTGAAGTATTCACATTCTCTGTAGTATGCTGTTTTTAATGGGCCATGGAAAGTTAAATCTAAAGGCTGCATTCTGTGGGATGTATGAGGTGGCAAAGTTAAAACATGAATAAAGTTCTTGCGACAAAATTCGTAAGTTCTCAAACTAATATGGCTTTCGTGGTTGTCCAATATTTGTAAAATAGGATCATCTGTTGATGGTTTTGCATATTCTTTGAAATGTTGAAGCCAATCTACGAAAATGGATTCAGTTATCCAACCTGTGTGAGAAACACAAGCCACGATATTACTATTGCTGTCTTTCATAAGCAGTGCATTCATTCGCTTTCTGTTGAATATGAAAAATGGGGGAATGTAAGTGCCTCCAGCATTGAAATAATTTACAACTGTGTTCATGGAAGCACGTTCTGCGCTGGTACATTTACCTACTTGATTTAAGCCTTTCGGTGCGAGAATCCTGGAGTTTCGTTGTACAGTGCTAATCCCCGTTTCATCAACATTGTAGATTGAATACGACTTAAACTGGTATTCTATCATCAGTGTTTTTAAATTGTGAAAAAATATTTTTGTTTCTTCTTGATTAAATGCTGTGATCCCAATAATTGAAGAAGCTTCTGGTCTTCGAAGGGATATATTGAGGTGTGTAGCCATAAAATTATAATACCAATCTATTTCTGCCATTTTAGTATATTTGTTAAAATCATTTGCTATGTTATTCGCAGCAGCAAAATCAAATGCAAATTTTCTGAGAGTACGTATTGTTATCCCAAAAAAGGCTTTGCAAGATTTTAAAATGTATTTCACCGGTTCGTTTTCCTGACATTCATTAAAAATTGACTTCTTGCCTCTTTTTGGCATGGCACTAACACAAACTTTTTTTGCTTGATCGAAGAGGGTTGCTCTGGGAATGCCATACTTTTCGGCTGCCAGTCAATAAGAAATCTTTTCTTTCTCGTACAGCTATTTTTAAAGTTTCAATGGTATAAGATGCTTCTTTTTTCTTAATATATTTACGATGCTTCTGTTGTTGACCCAAACGAGTTCGAAAAACAAAAACAACTAAATTTTTAGGTTAATTAAATTTATCAAAACAAACTGTTGTTTTATATATTCGTCATTAACATCGCAATCAATAGAAAATATTCC
Source organism: Papilio xuthus (assembly GCF_000836235.2). Lineage (NCBI taxonomy): Eukaryota > Metazoa > Arthropoda > Insecta > Lepidoptera > Papilionidae > Papilio > Papilio xuthus. The sequence goes on from NW_013528989.1 coordinate 2,827,647, forward strand.
TTTTTTACAACACTCCAAATAATGAATATTAAAAATTATACAAATAAAAGTATAAAAATAACAAAAAATGTTAATTTTAAATTACCTTGAAACGTGTGCGCAGCCGCCTGTCGGGAATGTTTGGTGGGCACTAAAGATGGCGGAAAGTAACGCGTGATGGTGTCTCCGGGACGCAGGCAGCAGGGATAGAATAGATAAATGTAAGTCCGTATTTACCCCGCGTCCGGAATTCCCCCATCGTCCCATGCAATTTCGGCATGCCCCCTCAGCTGGCTTAATATGTATTTAAATAAAATATTTTGTTGTGACGTTGATGCTAGATTAATCGCATTTCTGCAATTTGACAAAAACGGATTTAATTGTTCGCGGTTACCGTCGAACTTATCAATGAATTTAATTAGTATATTTAAATCGACTTCACTATTAGACTCGTCCTTAGGCATTTTGTAGTGAGTGATTCGCAGAAAGGTGAGCGACTCGGCGAGGAATGGAATGCAGTCGGAGTGATAAGGAGTGACGTAACACTACTCTCTGATTGAATTAGAACAATCAACTATGAATATGAATGTTAACTTAGAGTCTATATATACATATTTATGTATTTTCCACTTGGGAGTTTCGTTTTCACTTCACTGGTAAATACGTGCAGAATGTTTCAACACTTACAGGAACACGGCGATTGTAATGCGTGACCTCATAGTGTAAGCTTCAAACTCGATTGGGACTCGATGTATTATCGATATTATGTCGATCCGGTGTTAACTGGTTATCAATAAAGCACTATTCTACACGCACTTATTATTTGCACAAACTTACTGCTTACTTTTATATCGGTTTTATACCAAACTGTCACTTATTTGCACAGAGGCGGATCAGGGACTTTTCTTAATAAGTTTTCGCTGCCACCATTTGTTGTACGTAGGAATAGATTTGGGTTTTTACAAAAGAAAACCCTTTTCACAAACTTTTAATTGTATAGATTTAGTAAAGTTTTTTTTCACACACGACCATAAGGAATTAGTACAGGAGAAGCAACCTTCCCTTTTGAAGGCTGGAGTGAGACTGCTCGCCAGTTTTAGTTATGATTACGATGAGCTTAACCTAATGTGCAGTCATCAAGATTTATGTACAGGTAGCAAATAGTTAATAGAGGGAGTGTATATAACAGTCCGCGCGCCAGGATGGTTGAGATTATGGATTTGGCAGTAATAAGAACGTCGGAAAGATTGATGTAGATATGGGCGGGGCTTACCTGTAGACACGTCGCAGTAAATTTCGAAATCTAAACCTGGGACTATGACTTTCTGCAACTTAAGATTAAAGTTGGTCAGCACGCTGCGGAGTTTCTCGTCAGCCGTCTGTTCCTCGGCAAGGCCAGCATAGGTACTAAGCAGATGAACAGCCTCTACTCGCGACAAGGCGTCAGCGACGACGTTCTCCTTTCCGTTGACGTGGACGATTTCTGTAGAAAACTATGAGATAAATGAAAGTTGGATGAGTTGAACCGGTGGCAATTTCTCTCGTTTCGAGATAATGCGTACGTGAGCGGCTTATGGTCTGTGAATATGACGACATGCTGGGCCTCCATAATATGATGGAAATGATGCACAGCGTCGTAAATAGCAAGCAGTTCCCTGTATTAAGCTGGCCAAATGCTTTGTCGAGCAGAAAGGTTTTTCTAAAGAATGCGAGGGGTTGCCATGAGTTGTCGACGAGCTGTTGTAAACATGCGCCAACGTTTGGACCTTTAATTTCTCTTCCATTCAAACCTGTATATATAGTTGTGTGTATATAGCTCAGTTATAAATAGCATATTTTTGTTTTATTTTTGTATACTTACTACACTTACTATTTGTTCAGATATTTTTTTTGTTTTGCGAGGATTTATTCACAATTTCCTGTAATACTAAATTGAAGGCTTTTTTATGTAGCGTATTTTTTTTCCTGACGACATTTTTTTTTAATTTCCTTTATGACCTGGTAACATAGACCTTTAGGTCATATCTTATTTGGAATATGTTCATTATTTTGGATTCCTACTTTTTTTTGAAAATGTTCTGATTGCGATAATTTCATATATTGACGATAGCAGATACAATACTTCATTAAATATATTCGCTGGTATAAATCTAGTAATGGCAGTTATTTTTTCAATTTGAGCAGCGAGTATGAAAGCTTTCATTTGATATTTGTTTAAAAATGATGAATTAGTAATAAAGTTATTTGTTGTATTATATTGTTTCAAATTGACTGCTATTTTGTTGGCATTCGAGCGTTGAATTAATAATAATAATAAATCTTTTTATTCAGACTCATGGTCCATACAAAGCAAAAAAATCAAATTTAAAATTCAGACACAAAAATAAAAACACAAAAACATAAAATAAAACAAAACTCTTCAGATCACATGCAGACGTGTCCACATGGCCAGCACTGGACAGTCCAATCCTACTCTATCGGCAATGAGTTGTAGGTAGCTGTTGGCGCTGTCCCGCACCCGCCGCATCAGGGATGCTGCTCTCTTCCTGATCAATGCGGCGAAGCCGTCAACACCAGCATCAGCAAACATCCCAGACGCGCTACAGAAGCGCGGCAGCCCCAACAGGGCCCTAAACCCATTGTTGTATTGAACCCGCAAGGCATTGTAATCCCTTTGCGAACGTTTGACCCATAGGCTGCACGTATAAAGGGACTGACAGTAAGCTTTAAAAAGTGTAATTTTCACGGGTTTGGTACATTGTGCGAACCTTCGAGCCAACATGTTCGCTCTGACTGACAATGCCCTGCGTTCTCTTTCTATATATAAGTCATCATTAAGTGTAACCGTGACCCAGTGCCCCAAGTACTTCACTTTCTCCACTCTCTTGAGAGGATGGTTGTTCAATATGACTGGTGGTATGTCATATGTCTTCGAGCCTGCTTTGAAGATCATCACTTCACTCTTAGTAGAATTGTACTTGAGACCCTGGGCCTCGGCGTAGCACTCGCAGATGGAGATCAATTTACGAAGACCGCTCAACGATGGGCTCAGCAGTACCATATCATCGGCGTAGCTTATATTATTTATCATGGTGCCATCTAAGGAACAGCCTATACCAGTACCGCTGAGCTCACGGATTAGTCCATCCATATAAAGGTTGAAAAGTCTGGGTGATGTCAGCCCCCCTTGCCTCACCCCCCAGCTCAGTTTATGCTCATCCGATACCGCCTCATCCCACTTAACATAATTGGTTTGATTAGACTTCTATTCTTCATTGGTAGGCAGAAGTGAGCCCGCGTTTTCAAAAATATTATTATCAATTTTTTGATTCATACACGTGCCGTGGCCCATTTCGAGGCCTCGCTCCTGCTCGGGCGCAGGTGCGGTTTCGGCGTTCGAAACCCCGGTCTCTTTAGAGGCCTCCACACGCCACTTAGCGCTCGCGTCCTTTGACGACGGTGTAAGCGATACAGGTAGTACTGTGTCCTGCGAGTGCGACAAGGATAGCTTTATAGTTTCAACAAACGACAAACACTCATTCAAATTATTATTAATCGTTATGTGCTCAGGTCGGCGATTTTATTTTCTAATACTGGTTTAATATTTTTTAAATGACTTTTGGGTTGCGTATTGACGAATATCTGGTTATTTTTATTACAAACACGGTCGGAAACAGAATTCAGCTCTTTCTTAACCTCATTGAACTGCTCTCTGGATATATAGAATTCTTTAATCATCTTCAAGTCAGAATTGCCGTCACACCTTTAATTTCGTTTGCAAATATATGGTTCAAATATGTTGGGCTCTTGTTTGCCAGTCTATCTCTATTAGTGGCTTCCACAAATACTTTGAATTCAGTATTTACCGAGTTCTCAGGATATAGTCTTTTGTAGTTAGGTTTTAGAAAAGGTAGATAAGAGTCATTACGCTCACCGCCACTACCAACTTCAATGTCCATCTTGGCATCACCACCACGATTCTTAACGCGAATACGTTTAGATGATGAGGTGGGAGGGTTATCCCCTCCCCCCTCGTTACCCTCCTTTTCAAAGGGTCACTACTTCAAAATAACTTAAATTATTCAACAATTTGAAATTAGAAACAATGAGGTGTGGAGTGCGGGGAGGAGCGAAATAGCGAACACGTTTGCTTTGGATAACGCTCTGATTTAATGTGTCTTAAAACTAACACTAGCTTACATACTTAAAGAAATATGACGTTCCTCCACCTCATCTCCGGGGAAAAGAAAAAAAATTATTAAGTAATGATGTGGTTTGGACGACTCGTAAATGGTGATCTGAGGTTTTATAGACGTCTACGCAATTTATGTCAATAGTATGAACTTAATTATTTGTTCACACTCCTACGAAACTGTGTTCGGTATTTGGACGACCCAATCCAACAACCAACCAAACGAAACGACCGAACACTACAAAACACAAGCGACCTCAAGAACACAAAGAAAACCACCGAAAAAGACACCGAAGAAATCGCGACATGCAAGGAGTATATGTATAGCAAGAAAAACACATCAATATCGTTATTTAATAAACATACAGCGCCATCTGTTGTGTAGTAGTGGAAACGGCGCCAACATTATTAATTATACATTTTTTTGTACTCCTTTTCATCTTCTGGTAAACGTAAACCGTCCGATTCCTTGCCACAGTAGATATAAGCATTATACTCGTAGACATAAAATGTCTCAGCATCACAAACTAACAACATTTTAAGTCTGTATTTTGCTGTTTTTTTGGTCATATAAATTATGAACTTTCATCGGCCTCTAAAGGGAACAAGCATTTCATCTATGCATAAGTAAGCACCGGGTATATAAATTTTTTTGCAATTAGACATAAAATTTTCAAATATATCCGAAATTGCTGCCAGTTTGTCAGTCTGTAGTCGTTGCTGTCTGGTTTCTACATCGTCAAAGCGAATGCAGTTCAAAAGTGTAAGAAATCTATAAGGTAAACTATCCAGTAGATGACACCTTAAGGGTTTATTAGTGTGTCTATAGACATAGTTTGGTATGAAATCATCTTACAGGGAGTTTCTACTTGGTAATAGTTGCGCAAATTATTACACTTTCAGAATATGACAAGAATTGTATAAATGAAAGTGATGCGTATTTTTTAATAAAATGAAGGTAAACATATCTGTATATATATCTAAACAAATGGTGAGTGTTCATTAACTATTTATTGAATAGTTACTGTTCACCACAAGATTGACTAACCTGGAGTTCCCACTGTTTTCGAATCTCAACCTCCAACTTGGAGCTAATCAAATAAATAACTAGTAGAATAAGTTAATCTTAAGTACCGATGTATGTAGGTCTGATAACATTGATATTGTCTTGTAATACAAAGCATATTTGTGTCCTCATGTTTTCCTTAGAGATAAGTTAGTTGAAATCTTCAGTTTGTTTGTAACCTTCTTACAGTATAGTTGTCTGATAAAATAAATAAAATATATTTTTTAAAAGCTCCTTTCCTGGCTGCACGACATAATTCTATCCAAAATAGAATTGAAATATAAATCTGCACCTATCAATATGGAGATTTCTGAAGGAATATTAAAGCTTACATCTGAAAGATTGAGATCTTTTGGAATATTTAAATGAGAAATGTCAACATAATGCTGAGGCAAAGTTGTTGTAACACTATCCACTACATGACAGGTCACATCAAACTTTAACTCATAAGCACATGAATGAATTGAAATTTTTACAGTTTTATTTAAATAAGACATATTATTGGCAATATCTATTATTTTAGTTGTCTTGTCTGTATTGACTTTCAGCCCTAGTTTGTCAATGAGAGACTGCTTGATAAAAGAACCTTGACCGCCACCGTCAAGAAGTGCTTTAACACATTCCACACGACCATATTTATCACTATTTAGCACTATATTTTTCGTGACTTCATTTGAGGATAACGAAACCTCCTTATTTTTGGTCATCTTCATGTAGAAGTGAGTTGTGATCCCTCTGACAGAACCTGCATTTAAAGTTATATTTGCACTTATCTGTGTGAGAATTTAAACAGACATAACAGCGGTTTGTATCCTTAATGTATTGAATACAACCTTGCACAGAGGCTAATTTAAATTTAGGACACATGAAAATAGCATGTTTTTGCTTTTCACAAAAGGCGCATAAACCCTTATCTTTACTGTTAGAAGCGACATGTGTGACCCTAACATTTGTGGTATGTTTGGATTTTTTTTTACTTACTTACTTTTAAAACTTTCATAGGAGGTATTCCCTGATGGAGAGCTGTCCTCTAAGGATACAGCGCGATGTTCTAAAAATTAAATGAATTCCCACATAGTTGGAATCTTATCAAGGTCCACCCTATCAAGATGGTAGGCCCTGCTTGTATATGGATCAAGTTTTTTTAGAAAGAATAAAAATTAGCATCATATCCCAACATCATAACCACATCAAAATATTTATTTTCGACAGCCGAAATATCTTCATTATCTGAAGAGTCTAAAGACATAATATCTAATTGGACCTGTTCGTAATCTTCAAATGTACTCACAAGTTTTTCTTTACGTGCCTGTAATAAGTCTATACCGGCGGAAGCTAAGTTTATAGGATCGCTAACGTAATTTTGGATCCTCGTTATTACGGCCTTGAGACTACCTCTTTTAGTACGCAATTTTTTCAGGTCCTCAATAGACATTTTACACTCTTTAATGTTCACTAAACACCACAAAATAATTCATTATTTATTGTTTAAACTCGAAGATATACGCCGCGCCACGAATGTAAACAAACCGAGCGAGATGTCATCCGTCACTTTGACAGCTCCTGTCATTACCGTCCACCGAGTTGACACTGTCGAATGATTCGTCGAACTAAGTAATAAAAAATAAACAGAGATTGTATACAATTTTCTTACAAGTAATTTAAATTTCAACACAGGTACTTTTCCCCGAAATGATGCCTCCTAAGCTCATTATTTTTCCTCGTTAAGGAATCTATAGGTTACACATCTATGGAGAATAGTAATAACAAAAGAGTTAAAATGCGGAATCTTTAGGTTCATGATAATTTTATGAATTTATTTGAGAAGTAAAACTTAAATATTGTATTCTATTTTTACAGTACATAATATTTAACATGACTTGTACATTTGCAATGTTTTGATAGGAAAAGTTTGGATTAGGGGACTATTTGGAGCATCGGCAGTGCAGTTGGCGCTTGACCGGATCATATTTTACATATCCAGGTGCGATCTCCGCTATATAGTAATGAGTTCTTCGAATTTCATGATAACATCCATCCGACATTCTTACTGTAATTACAAATTGCATACAACTGCATAGAAATTCAAAGATATGTGTGAAGTCAACCAACCCTCACTGGCTCTGCATTGTTGAATAAGACCTAGTCGCATTCTTGAGGGTAGGCTCCGAGCTCCTCAGTGGAGTATAGTGTGTCCGTATAGTGAGCTTGATGATGACGATTTGTTTTGCTTCAATGCATATTGTCTTGTTAGCAATTTTCTAAATGTTTTACCAACAGATAGGAGCTAATCTCTTTCCAGTGTTATTCTATTTCTCCCGACGAGAGTGGCACTACTACTCCAGTTCTATCAGAAAATATGATCTATCAAATAAACAAACTGGAACAAATAAGCATTTATCCCGTCTCTTATTTTATATACTCTTTGGCGGGCGGCCCGGCGTCACCATAGATTATGGAACCCACTTCACTATGGTTTATACGCCTACCCGCCGATATGACAAAAATGGCGAGTGGGTTTGAATGTAAAATCACCCACAAATTAAAATATAAAAATACTTCACCAATTTATAGAATTGGTTTTCTTTCCAACGATATTGGACCGTAGATTACAGGCGTTGTTGTATCGGGAGATATATGGAAATAAAACTACATCTTAGGAATGCATAATGACAACTAGCTTTATCCATCGACATTCTGACAAGAAGTTGGCCGTGTGGTCACCGAGACAGAGGGGGCACGCGGGCTTGCCGAAGGCGGCCAGAAGTGCTTTGTCCTTTGGCCTAGGACAGTCGATGGTTCCGTAATCACCTAGGCACTTGACGCACCTAGGACGGCGGTAGCAATTGCGGGCTGAATGCCCATACAATTGGCACTTATGGCATTGGCCAGGAATGACGCTTTTACGGGGCGGCTCTACGATTAGGCCTCTAAGGCCGCATATCGACTTTGTCAAAGATCAATTTACCCTCGGGGGTGAGTTCCAATTGAACTTTGACCATATCTAGGGGGGACTTGGTGCGCCTGGTTTTCAACCGATGGACTGCAAACACGGGGATATTCTGTTCTTTGAGGGACTGTAACACCTCTTCTACGGGGATTGCCTTCGGGATCTTCTTGACGATCGCCTGAAGGATGCGCTCGTCTGCGCGCGTATAAGTGTGAAAGTATGTGTCTTTTTCGCGAAGGAATTTTGTCACATTGCGAAAAGCATCTGTCGAATCTAGCTGGAGTTTAATACCCTGTTGGGTAGGCGTTACTACGCACTCTATTTTATTGGAAAGTGCCGATTTGATCATCGGCCACTTGTCCTTGGCTTGGATGTATGTAAATTGGGGGAGGTTTTTTGCTATGTAGCGCACGGACTACGGGGAGGGCAGGACGAGCAAATGGAGACTGGGGTGAGGAGGTGAAGGGATCAGTTTTGGGAGGCTCGACAGGAGTAGCGATCGGAGCTGACTGGGAAGATTCGAGTGGGGAATGAGGGCGCAGCGTCTTCTGAGGCACGGGGGATGAGGATGATGATGACGGTGCTGACGAAGAAGCGGGGGAAGAGCGCTTCTTGCGCTTTTTATTATTACAGACTTCCGTAAATAAGCCGCCTGCATCTTCAGGATTTTCAGGGGACATAGGGGAGTCTAGTTCCATATCCTCCACGTCGCTAGACGGCAGTGACACATCGCCGGTGCTTGATCCGGATTTAGAATGCTCTGCGGGGGCTCCGGATTCTACGTCTAATAATGAGGCATTAAGTGCCTTGAAAGCGTCCGGGAATTTATATTTAAGAAAGTCAAGGACAGCTTTTAAGCTTGAGTCTGCCATTTGGACTTATGGTGGACCGTACCTAGTCACTTTGTAGTGTCCCGGTGGGATGCCGGGGTGTATATCCCTAGCTCCCCTCCCTGCTGGGTTAAGCAGGGAGGATGTGTGCCTACTACGTGTAGCCCTAGTGCGTCCGAGTGCCGATCTTATTGTGCACTCGGGTATGTACTTAAGTCTAACTAAAGCTACCCGTGGGCTCTAAAAGGCCAAGCGAGGACCAACGTTGACTAGGGCACTACCCAAGGCCAGTGGTGGAGGTCCCTCCTGAAGGGGAAACGCAGGCGAACGGGGCTGCCTGACTAGCTTCGTTATCACCGTTAGGTATCCGCTAGCCTTTTAAAATTGCGCTGTTAAGAAGTTGCTCCGCGCAGTGAAAACTGCACTTCACAATTTCTTTCACAATAAATTTGTCGACTTGTGTTAGGAAGAGTTACTTTTTTGATTAACAGATGTTTTTGCTTCTCTAATTCCTGTATAACGCTATCTTTATCTTGCGCGTCGGCCAGTTGTTCGTAGTCGAGAGTGGTGGGGCAAGCGATCGCGTCGACTCGTGATAACGCGTCCGCGACGACGTTATCAACTCCATTGATGTGACGAATGTCCGTCGTAAACTCGCTAATGAATAGGATTTGACGCGTCCTTCTCGGTGTCTCGTTGCTTCCGTTGAGCTTGGTAAATGCGTAAGTTAGAGGTTTATGATCAGTATATATAATCAAGATGTCGGCCTTCAAATATCTTGCGGAAATGTTTCACAGCCATGTAAATCGCTAGTAATTCGCGATCATACGCGCTGTATTTTAGTTGTGCGTCCGAAAATTTCTTCGAAAAATATCCCAAAGGCTGCCAGGCGTTGTTTACGCATTGCTGTAGTACTGCGCCAGCACAAAAGTTCGAAGCGTCGCACATGAGTGCAAGCGGGACGGAATGATATGGATGCGCTAATGTTGTGGCATCTTGTATGCTCTTCTTGCATTTTTGAAACGCTTGTATAGCTTCTACCGTCCATATTATTTTTGTTTTGTCCCTTTTTTACTGTTGTGTAAGTATGTGTATGGACGCGGCGTTCGGTATGTTATCTCGGTAATAGTTAATCGTACCGAGAAAACTTCGAAGTTCTTCGATAGTTGTAGGATTCGGATAGTCGACTATTGCTTTGATCTTGTCCTCAGGTGGTTTGTTTCCGTTTGCCGATACAGTATAGCCAAGAAATTTAACTTAGGACTTGCCGAATATGCACTTCGATGGGTTTATAGTTAGCTACAACAATATTCGACACCCAGTCGGTAGGTTCGTCCACCCTTTCTATTATATTTGCAGCTACGAGACGATTCAGTTCCTCCTGCAATTTTGGTCTTAATTTAATTGGAATTTTTCTAGAACAACTAACAACGGGAGGTACTGATTTGTCAACAGTTATTTTATGTAATCCTGGCAGACGGCCTATGCTGATGCAAAACTGACTCACTTGTAGACTTAGATGAGACGCATGCCTGTCCACGAAAATAATGACCGGTAAAGGAATACTTTCTTTCTTCAGAAATGGATGAAAAATGTCGTCAATAAATTCGAAGAACGCCTCGCAAGTCATCCAACCAGAATCTGTTTTTTCCAGACCCCATTCTGGAGGAAAATTCTGCGCAATTTCTTGTGGGATTCTTTTATATTTAAATAAAATTGTTGGAGGAGGTATGGCACCAGATGCGCTACCTGTGATAAGGACGGTTAGGCATTCTTTTTCATCTGGATTAAAGATCCTTCTAGGATCTTGTAAAACGTCTTTTTGTTGAGTCTGATCCAAAAATGTCTCTACTTCTTTAAACCAATTAAAAATTAGCTCCTTGGATATAACAGCTCTCGATCTTGTAAGGTATTGAGACATACAAACACTTATTCCAGGATTCCTCTTCATGAATCCTTTTGTAGGGAATGTAGTTGGCCTAACGAATTACGAAGTGAAAAGAAAACTCCCGTTAGAATTTAACACAGGTAGTTATATTCTCGCTACACACAATATAATACAATCGCTATAATATCACAATACGAAGGTGCGGGCGGAGTAAGTGTTGAGATCGCGAAGTGACACGTAAGAAAATCGGCAGCGCGAGCGGCGTGCGTCCGGCGTGTAGATGTTTGGGCGTCTGTCGCGGCGTCCCGCAGCGCTCTCGGGCTCCGCCCGAGCCATGGCGACTGCGGCGCGAGTGGGAGTGCGCGGCGCGGGCGCACAGGGCCAGCGCCAGGAAAGCAGGGCCGAACTGCAGCTGAGGTGCATAGTGGTAGACACCACACTTTCATCCACGATTTTCCTGGGCAATTGTCTTTAAACGGGTTCGGCCTTTTTAATTCTGTTAATAGACGCTGCACACTAAAGTCGGGAAAGTCGCCACATTTTTATTTAAAAACACAATGTAATTACCACATGGTTCTTGGAAATCTTCTCAGAAGAAAACATCAGCTTTCTAACTCAAAATTATAATACACTTCATACCACAATTCATACTGAAACTACAATATTCTTACCAAATAAGGTTAGATTTAAAATATAATAATATCATAAAAAATTTCGTTTGTTATATGAAAGAATGAAAGTTTAATGGCGGACGGCAGAGGACATCGTTGTCGGGTGGGGTTTCATGATGAATACAAATAAATTGTAAATTTTAAATTACATACTTAAATAAACTAGTTTAAATTGTTGTTTATTTATAATCCAAACTTTAAATGTAAAGAAATCTTAAATTTTTAAATTACAATTTATTCATATGCACTATGGTTTTTTTTTAAAAAACAGCCCAAAAATTATAGAGAAACTTATGAGTGAGATAGATACACAATTTTCAAGATGGAGGATCTCCGTTTGCGTTCAATTTGTAGCACAGATTATATAAGTTTCGCTTGCCTGTTTGCCACGGCCAAATTGACAGGCGAACGCGACTGGCCTACAGAGTGTAGTCTATGATTTTTCCGCAAACTGGCATAAACAATTCTTGACTTTGACAATTGACCTTTGACATTTAATAACGTCGAATGGTGAAACGAAACTTCGAGTTCTGCTTTCGTTCGGCCAAAAATACTTGTTTAGCTGTCATACTGCATGTGAATTCAGTTTCGTTGCGTTTGTAAAATTAACTACCCTTTTTATTACCATATTGCCACGTGAAGGTATTTCGTGCTGTAAAATTGTCGTGAAATACTAGCGATTTGAAATCTGAAACATTTATGTGCATAAGGAATGGTTGTTTTGTCTTAAAATGAGGTACAGTGAAAGATTTTATGAACCCGCACGTGGAAATAAGTAACATAATAGAATTGAAATATGTTTGACTAAAATAATCGCATGTTAAAATCAATATATATAATCTCCAAGTGTGTCTAATATTTTTTCAATTACCAGTACCACAAACTTGTACAGTGCAATGAAATAGTTGCCATCGAAACGCATATGTTATTACGTTATATTGAAAATGTTCATCTCTAATCTATGTTATCTATAGAGGACATTTTGTATTGCAGGGAGAATTCTCACCAAAATTAAGTGATGGGAGATAAGCAGTAACTCACAAAGTCCACAATGCCAACTGCCACAGAGTTACACTCTACTGATATAGAGAAGTGTTCTCAAGAGACTGCCCTTACCAAAGGCAGTGAAGAGGGTAAACAGGCCATCACAACGGAGAGGCAGACTAAGCTGAGCCAGAGTATATCTGATTGTGAGGACACCCTGTCTAGTATGAAAGACATTAATCTCAATGATACACCAGGTTTGTTAGTTTTGCCTTTACATAAATTACTTACAAAGGCCAGCAACGCATCTACGGTTCCTCTAGTATTGCTGATGTCCATGGGCACCGTTGAACACCTTGGTGTTTCCGCTGCTTGTTTGCCCCCTTCTGTTATAAAAAAATTGATTATAATGTGTGTGAGTATGTCTCACTTTGAATGATTTATAATTTTTAAGCTTAAGTTTTTAAAACATAATTTTATTTGCCTAAATTGTAAAAGAATGTTTATTGGATGGATTTTTAAATATCTTGTAAATACATTGAATTTGAACTTGAAGCTTTAAGATATGTAAAATATATGATTTTAATAGATTACCAACAATATCATCAACCCATTCATTTGTCTCTGAGTGGGAATGAATCTGAGGACTGCTTGGATCAGAACCAAGACATGTCATCAGCAGATGAGGACTCCAAGGTGCCTCGGCCTGAGGATATCAATATGAAGTCGGCTCCAATGATACCAAAGCTGAAATACAAATATGACAATGGTAAGTCAGTTAAAAAATCTGTGCAAGCACTGGTTATGAATTTAAAAAAAATCCTCTAGTGTTGCAGATGTCTATGGATGTTGATATTCTCTTTGGTATTCCCACCGCTTTTTAACCCTCTTAAAAAACAGATATGTTTTCAAGGAGAGCTGCAACTATTTAATTTTAAAGTTTCCTCTATATTTTTTTTTGTTAATGCAATATGTGATAAAGTTGTTAACTACAGACAACATGTTTGTCTATTTGTGAGGGATCTGTATTGGAACATAGTTTCCACTAAGATTGTGTTGTAACAGTCTCTTGTCTTTTAGATCAATGGTCACCTCTAAACCAGTCGGGCAGAAAGTGCTACGACATCAGGCTGCTGATGCAAATTAAAGATGATCCTCTCTCAAAGACAAAACCCATCGGAGTGCATCTGGAACTGAGTAGCATTGTCAAGGTGAGATAAATAATAAATTATACACTATAGTGAGAAACACATCAGTGAGTTTGCTTGGACCCCTTGAAGTCCACGGGAGACCCTGTACATGTATACATGTGTACATCTTTGTGGGTACATCTTACTAAAATTATAAATGCAAATGTTTAGATGGATGAAAGGATGTTTGTTTGAAGGTATCTTAGGATCTTGATGTAATTTACTTTTATAACTGTGGTGACATTATGTTTATATGGGGATGATGTTATGCATTATGAACTAAGTTAATTAAGAAGATAAGGCCTTTTATCATATAAGTTTTTTTAATATTATTTCCAGCAATATCAAGAACCTCAGCCGTTCAATCCAGTGCTGAGACCTATCAATGACTCTCTGTTCCCCAACTTTGCAAAGAACATCAGCATTGCCCCGAGGAACACAACACCGAGGGATCCCAAGAAAGATAACAGAAACATAAATACAAGCAGTAAGTATAATTATTTATGTACTTTTTGTTTTAGTAAAGAAATATTGTTAAGCAGAATTGTGTTTTGATAAATACCTCATTAGTATTGTGTTGTAGTGTTTTGTTGAATAGAAGTAATTATATTATTTGATTGTATGCAGGCAGGGAGGTGAGTGTGAAGATGACGTCATCCCCCGGCCGACCCGCTGCCCCCGCCCCAGCCCCCGCCCCCGCCCCCGCCCGGGAGCCTGTGATCCGCGTGTCTCTGGCGCGGGAGGAGGTGCAGCTGAGCCAGACCAAGAACGCCTGGAAGCCCTCGCGTCTGAAGAACGCCGCCCTCAGCGAGGAGGAGCGCAAGACCCAGGTACCTCCCCCTCCCTCAGTCACACCTTTGTCTTATGTCATTCGAGGCGGAGGAGATGGAGAGATAGAATGTGTGCATGTGCAGGAGCTGTACGCGACTTTCCGCGGCATCCTGAACAAGCTGACGCCGCAGAAGTTCGACACTTTGGTGGGCAAAGTGCGCGCGCTGCAGATAGACACGCGCGCAACACTCGCCGGCGTCATCGACCTCGTGTTCGACAAGGCGGTGGACGAGCCCGACTTCGCCGAGACATACGCCAACCTCTGCCACTGCCTCGCCGCCCTCAAGGTACACCCACCTCCCCCCCTCCCCCTCTCTCACACACTAATACATGTCACGTGCAGGTGCCGTCAGACTCGGGCTCCCCGGACCAGTACGTCAACTTCCGTCTGCTCATCATCAGCAAGTGCCAGAAGCAGTTCGTCACCGACAAGGTGGACGACAACGTGCTGCGGATTGAGGGAGAACTCAACGACTGCACCGACACTGTCAGTTACTATCTATATACAAATATAATTATATTTAGAAAGGTTTTTCTATAATTATACATTTATTGTTGCAGATGAAAAAGAAGGAACTGCAATTGCTTTTAGATGAAGAGAATAGAAAAGTGCGGATGAGGTCCGTTGGGAATGTCAGATTTATTGGTAAGTCAATATACAAGTAGGAAAGAGAAGAAATATGTCATCATACAAGTGTGTCAACAGTGGAAACTCACATTTGTTTTGCAATTTGCAGGTGAGCTGTACAAGCTGAAGATGCTGACTGCAAAGATAATGGTGTTCTGCATGAATTACCTGCTCGACAAGCAGGAGGAGGAGAAGCTCGAGTGTCTCTGCAAGCTGCTCACAACCATCGGGGAGCAGGTCATCACCTCTCATAACATGTCACTACATGTCATCTGAATATGTCACTTAATATATTGTATTGCAGGTGGAGAGCGAGGTGAAGGAGCCTCTGGACGCGGTGTTCAAACGTATGCAGAACATAGTGGACCGGCGCGGCGGTGGTGGAGCTGGTGGAGGAGCTGGTGGTGGTGGAGGCGGGGGCGCGCTGAGCAGCCGTGTGCGCTTCATGCTGCAGGATGTGATCGCGCTGCGCCGCCGCCGCTGGGCACCGCGCGCCGCCGTGCACCACGCACAGCCCACCACCATGGACCGCATACAGCGCGAGGCCGACCTGCATCACAGGAACATCGAGGTGACACCTCCCCCCACACACACACACCTCACTGACAACTTCCTCCCCCACACATGTTGCAATGCAACTAATGCTTATTTTATGTAAATGTATTTCCAGCTGATGAACTCCATGCCGCTGTCGGGGGGCTACGGGCGACGCGAGGAGGAGGGCGGGGCGCGGCGAGGTGCGCGGGGGGAGGGACGCGGGGAGCGGCGCGGTGCGGGGGCAGCGGGGGGCGACGGGGAGTGGAAGTCGCCCCGCCCCTACACAGTCGACGTGTCCAAGATCAAGGCCGGCTCG
>NW_013528989.1:2843813-2844993 GCF_000836235.2 Papilio xuthus
ACATAAAGCTGGCGCCGCAGCACTCCGGCTGGAACCACGGCGCGCGCTCCTCGCCCCCCGCACCAGTCATAGGCATCAGGAACGACTACAGCCTGCTGGAGAACTCCTCGCTGGACCCCGCCTCGCTCAGATGTATGTACACACAACAAACACTTAACTGTATCACGTGACTATTGTAGAGATAAGTATTCCTGTTTATATTATTATTCTGTTTTCAGCAAATTCTGAGGCATTGGGTTTTAGAAAAGGATCGAGCGAAAAGTCAACGAAAGCCGACAGCGAGTGAAGAACCACCTCACACATATATATATATATATAAATTGAACAAATGATAAGGCTGCTATATATAAACTTAATCTCATTTAGAAATATTGAGGAATTTAATGTCACATAATTGCATATATCTTGATAGAAGATCTTCCGTAGACTGACATTAATGTAAAATGTAATTTTAGTTAATAAAAAATCTAGTTGAAACCGGTTTGTGAAATCGGTTGTAACCGGTTCAGACCAGTTTTGTCAGTGTACATTACTATATATTTAATCATAAATCAATTGAATTCATCTTTATATATGATTCGTGTAGTACATAACAATGTGATATATAAATAAGTACATAATGTGAGCTCTGCGTTTCATGTGTTTGTTGTCTTGTGCCAACTTCATCTTAATTAGAAATCTGAAACACGCCAAAATGTGAAAACAAAACATTCCTGTCAATTTGTTTATATCAAATCAATATGGAATCATTTGTAAATAAATGTCAAACTTATCTCGCGAGGTGACACTGACACTAAAGTACTGTCCTTCAACTGTAGCTTCTCTTTGTCATCGTCATTTCCTATAGCTATGTACATTTACATACATATTTTCTGTCACAAAACAGATAACTTTGATGTTTGTCTCTGAGAGCGATAACTTCGCCTGTCACCTGTCACCCGTCACCTGTCGCCTGTCGCCGTGCACGAAGGTGACAGGATATTATCGCAACAAAATGTATACACAGTGGATCTCATTCGTCTATTTGAATAATTTTTTGATACATTCGTAAGATTTTTTTTTTTTTTTTTTTTCTGATATTATTTTAGTATTATGTTAAGTTTTATATATATATGTGTGTGTGTCCACTGTTGTTATTTTGATATTTATGTACTTTGTTAATACAAATGTGATGATCTCC
>NW_013528990.1:0-530 GCF_000836235.2 Papilio xuthus
CCAGCTTCGCGTGGAATTAGTGCAAGAGAATTACGAACAAATGAATTATGGTGGCACGGACCGAGATGGCTTAGAAAAGAAAATATTTTATACGAGAAGAAAGACATTCCATCAACAGAATTAGAAATCAAGAAAAATGATATCAAGGCACTACATGTTTCAGATAAAGTTTCTATATGGGAAAGATTTTCTACTAAAAAGAGTCTTAGCATACTGCCGGAGAATGAAGTTTAAGAAAGGAGAGGAGAAATATTATTATTTAACTACTGAAGAATTGAAAATCGTTATGAACAGATTTATATTATTATTTATATTACACTATCAGGATATACACTTTAGAGAAGAAATTCAAGATTTGAAGCGGAACAATAAAGTGAAAAGGAGAAGTAAACTGATTACCTTGATCCTTCTATTGATAGAGATGGCATATCAAGAGTAGGAGGCAGATTAAATGAAGTCAGTTTTATATCCATATTCAGAAACATAAATCTTCTTACGAGGTGGCAACTTTTACAAAGGATGATGTCCCA
>NW_013528991.1:0-849 GCF_000836235.2 Papilio xuthus
CCCGCTAGCCTGGCGTTTAGCATATTGCCAAGCCTTTCTAGGTTGGCCCGCGATGATTCGTCCAGCAATTGCCGGATATCCGGTTCGTCCGGCTGAGCCGGTTGACGTTTTACCTCCTTGAGCTCGTGCCGTAGCTCCTCCATGTCTCTGTGGAGGCGCGCATTTGCTGCTTCCAGCCGCGCCACCTCCTCCGACATCGTCCGCTCTCTTAGCTGGGAGACGGCGGCCTTGATGTTTGCCGCCGCCTCCTTCAGCGCTTTCACTAACGTCCCCTTAATGTTGGTGGACTTTGTTGCCACGTCAACAATTGTCTTCAGCGAAGCCTCTACACATTTGTTGAGGGCAACGCTGGTCCGGTCCTCCTCCGTCTCGGTCAGCGAGAGATGGGCCGGGCCGGATGGTATGGTGGCCCTTGCCTCTCTCGCTGCGCGCAGTGACGCGGCCACCTCGGCATCGGTTATCTCGAAGCTGAGAGGCCGGCTTCGTCCGCGTTTTGATTTTTGGACTGCTCCCTTGACGGGAGCAGCGCCACTCGTCTCCTCCGGGTCAGAAGGGGGACCCCTTCCTCTTTTGAGGGAGGCCCTTCTGTAGGACTCCCCGGACACGCCAGACATATAGCTGGTGGCCGAGGAGTCCGAGTCGAACTCGGTGTTTGACGCCGTAGCGCCACTGTCTATGCCGAACGAGTCGCACCGCGTCAGCATGACTCTTAGCGTGCGCCCGTTATTAGCGAAAGGCTCTAGCCACTGAGCTCTCCCGCTCTCGGTCAGTGTGCTGGTGCCCCCGCTTTCCTCCTTCCTCGAAACTAATTCCGGTTCACTTGCCTCAATGTCCATTTCCGTAGCCAGG
>NW_013528992.1:0-1863 GCF_000836235.2 Papilio xuthus
AATTGATTCAAGTCTACAACATAATCAATTTAATTATTGCTTTTCACCTAATTACATACCTTATTCAAAAAAAACTGGTTTTCTTTGATTATATAGATTTCTCCCCATTTACTTACAAAACTTCTTTGAAATTCAATTCTCTACAATGATGGAACTCACAAACCATGTAAAAATGATGATTAGTTTTTACAGGTACAGATTTTTTGGAACTTTTATTGCCTGCCCATTTTTGTGAAATGTCTATGATAGAATCATAAATCAAATTAGTTTGAAAAACTTGTCATGACATGAACAATTTACAGTTTAATCTACAATATTTGAAACAATAATAGAGAGATATTCTACACACAACCTAAATAATGTTTAAGTTAATTTTTATTATTGAATCTTTTTCATGTTTCAAGCAAACCATATTATACTAAATATCAAGCCAATTTAAAAGGTTAAAATTGTTCAAATAATTGCTGGAAATATGTGCTTTGAGAATTATTATTAATACTTAATATTTACCACTTACTATGTAGAATTTGGCATATGTCTTGTACTTACTTTTATGTTATTTTCATCAATTTTTGTTGTAAATTTACTTTTCAGCAATCAGCAAAAGGTCATAAGTTCTAGTTCAACATTTAGTTCTTTTAAATATGAATAGAATGTAAAATTTTATCTTTGTTCAAATTCTATTTCTGTGAATCCATAGATTATGTTTTCTACTGCTTTTTACTTGTTTCACACCTAAAAACAGAAAGTATTAAAAATTGATAAGTTGTTCATACAATGTTCTTCCTTTGTAGTTAATTATAACTGTAAAGCTTATTCTTATAATTTAACAAGTTACAAAAACTTCAGAGGTTGGATGTAACTGCTGGTAACTTAGTTTAAATAGAAAAATAAACTATTACAGATATCTTTATTTTTATTAAATCACATATTGTTGATGTTATTCATAATTTTATTATAAACAAACCTAAAGATGTGTACTTTTTAATAATAAATTTCGGTCAATTTGTCATTGGAAAGTGAATCACACTCCCATTTTAAAGTCCAACCCAAACACAACAATAAACAAAATCTTTTAACATTTGAATAATAATTTTATTTGGAACAACTTTACAATAGCGAATCAAACCAAGTTTTCATAAAATCAATTTTAAACTTTAGGAAATGATCATCATGAGTATTATTGCTATGAAGATTGCTGAAGATGAATATATTGCTATGAAGTTTTTTTTTCGGGGTCTTAATTTATTTCATTAAGATATTAAAATTGTTTCATATGTTTTCAGTTTTGTAACAGGTATGCTGACACTCACAATTTTTATAAAATCACATGTTATAATAGAAAATATTTTCGCTTTTTCGATGTTTTTTTATGGTATTAGAAATGTTCCAAACCTAACCTTTCCAGTTTGCTTTTGGTGTTTTATTACATGTTATAAACCTAGCTTTACTTATTCTGCGCTTTTCTATTGTTCCAAACTTAACTTACCCTATGTAGTTTTCTTGGTTTTTTTTTCAACTTAAGTTACGACTCCAAAAAAAAAACTTCCAAAACAGTGTAAGAATATTCCCTATCGTTTAAGACATATGTAATGGAAATTTGGCTTGATTCGGTTTTATAAAGCATTACCTTTTATGTTATTTAGAACTTCTATACAATTTCAAAGCGAACTTTCATTTCATTAACTTTTACTAAGTAATTACGAATATAAAAACATTTAGCAACATTTTAACGTAAATATGGAATAAGATTTATTTACGTACATAAAATATCAAGTATAGTCATTGATACTTTATTTGTAGTGAGATAGAATAATAGTCAAAACAACAAAAAATACAAAATATAATACTAAAAAACACAAT
>NW_013528993.1:0-1052 GCF_000836235.2 Papilio xuthus
ATGTGAATCATTAATATGTCATAATTAACAATTCTATGTAATCACACGAACACACACACACACACACGCACAGACACACACACACACGCATACACACACACACACACATACACACACACACACACATACACCCCGTTCAAACACCCAACACATACACGAACATTGGTACACTTAAACATTTATTAATTTTTAACTAATTTAGCTTTTTTTTTTATATAATTTCTAGTTACTATTGTTTGTTCTTTTTAGATTACTAAATTATTGCTCAACTTTTAAAAATTGTACATACGCAATGTAACTCATAGGAAGTCATTGGCTCCTTTAATACAGGGAGACCTAGTAAAGGAGCCAAGGTTATAATGAACCAGATTTGTTGAATGTACAATAAAACTTTATTATTATTATTATCGTGTTTGTTTATTTTTCTCAGCCTTTTGGCTGGTACAAACTACATTTACGGTACAAGTACAAGTAAATGCAGCATGTGGTGTGTAATGAAGCTAATCTATCATTCGTTTGTGCGTGTTTGTGTGTGTATGTGTGTGCTCGTGTGCGTGGGTGTGTGTGTGTGTGTATGTATTTATTTATGTGTTATGAGTGCTCTGTTATATTGTTCTCGTCTATTTGCATGAATTTTCGGACTATTCTGCATGTATTAAGTATTGCTGCTTTTTGTAGAGTGATGTATAGGGTTGGTTTTAAGTCTAACAATTTGAGGCTATGGTGGAGATGTTTGGGGATGATTCCTGTTGTAGAAAGTACTATGGGTACTACGTAAACTTTATCCTGTCTCCATATTCTTGATACTTCTTCTTTTAATTCTGCATATTTGCCAATTTTTTCTGTAATGGTTTTTTGTATGTTGTGGGTGTTAGGTACTGCTATGTCTATTAGATATGTTGTTTTATTGAGTTTGTCGATTAATGTCACGTCTGGTCTATTGTAGTGAATAGTTTTGTCTGTAAGAATGGCACGGTCATAGTAGAGTTTATGTGTGGTGTTTTCTAGTATAGTTTGTGGTGAATAATTGTAGTATGGTGTATTTGTGTTTT
>NW_013528993.1:2862-3748 GCF_000836235.2 Papilio xuthus
TGTGTTATATCGTCGAATGCCATTTCTTCAATGACACTCCACTTGTTTTTTTCTGCTGTGATCCATTCTGCTTTATCGTTGTGTTGTATTTGTTCTTCCCATATGCCCGCCCAAAATGTTTCTAGTTGAGTTTGTGTTGGTGTGGTTGTGTTATTTGTTGTAGATGTGTTAGTGTGTGCGTGTTGAATGTTTCTGTAGAATGTTTTTTCACTTGTGTGAAACAGTGTGTTGTCTTGTTTGCGCTGTTGAGCTTTCTTATATCTTTTTAGCCTATGTACTTTTAATGCTAGTTTTTGTTTTAATGTGTCTAGATATTCTTCGGGTTTTCTGTTACTACTTTCGTGTCTTGTGTGTATTTGTGTATTTCCAAATATTTTTTCTACTTTTTTTACTACTTTATTTGATCTATTGTTGTTAATGTATTGAGTGAGTCTACCGCAATCTGCTCTAAGTCTTTCTATATCTTTTTCTAGTCTAATTTGCCATGGTGGTTTGTTTGTGTTTCGTTGTCTGTGTCCTGTGTAGCCTGTTATTTTGTAATTGAATTCTTCTGATATAGTTAGTGCTGTACAATATATTAGGGTGTGTATGTCTACCAGTTGTGAGTCTTCAGATACAAATTGATGCAAAATATTCAGATTAAAAAGGTTAATTAATTGGAACAGTTTCTGAGTATATTTTAGTTTAGGTAGTTTAGGTCGAACAGTTGGGTCCATTCCTGAATATAGTGTAAGTGTTGTTTTAAATTTGTCTAGTAATTGTTGTATATGTAAATCTGTTGTATGGTTAGTGGCTGCTAGTGTATCTAAGTCATTTTCTATTGTTACTGTTATGTGTTCAGTTTGAGTGGAGGTGTGTGTTGATTGTGTGTATGTATGTGGTTGTG
>NW_013528994.1:0-643 GCF_000836235.2 Papilio xuthus
ATGATTAAGGTAGATGAAGAAGCACAATGTTTGTATTTACCACATCACGCAATTGTTCGAGAGGATAGAGATACCACTAAGGTTCGAGTTGTATACGATGCCTCAGCGAAAGGTAGTAACGGTTATTCTATCAATGATTGTATGTTAATTGGACCTGCACTTCAACCCGATCTGCGCACTTTACTAATTAAATGTAGATCATACAAAATATGTATGGTAGGAGATATTATTAAGATGTATAGACAAATTAAAATCGCTGAAGAACACTCAAGTCTACAATGCATCGTGTGGCGCGATGAACAGGAACAACCTTTGCAACACTACAAATTAGTTACAGTAACATTTGGCACCGCGGCCGCGCCTTTTCTTGCAGTTCGTACATTTATTCAGTTAGCTGAGGATGAAAAACATAAATATCATAATGCATCTAATATCTTAAAGAATTCCTTTTATATGGACGATCTAATGACAGGAGCAGACACGGTGGAGCAAGCGTATAAGAATTATGAAGAGATAAATAATTTACTATTGGATGGAGGTTTTGAGATGCAAAAATGGTCAAGCAATTCAAGTGAGTCATTAAGTCAGATGAAAAATAAGTCTAATTGTGAGATAGAAAAGTTGACTTTCAAAATGGATCCTA
>NW_013528995.1:0-714 GCF_000836235.2 Papilio xuthus
CATTAATTATTCAGTATGGGACATCCCTGAATATTCGTGAGAAGCAGACATATGGACTTAAGTACGGCTAAACTATAGGTTTATTCAAACTTATAGTTATAAAGTCAATAAAATATCTAGATATTTATTGTTATACACTTTCAAATTCTTGAATATCGAAAATACGAAATCCTATCAACTATTTCCACTAAGCGGATAAACGCGCGCGGCCGCTATTTAGAGTCGTGTGTCTTATTTCCACTATCGCAACTACTATAAGCGTCAGTTGCGCATGACTAATCTCTAAATAGACGTAGATAATATTTAGAACATTTGCAAATTTTAAAATGAAAAAAAAATAACAACAGTAAGAAATAAAATAGGAATTTCTTGCTATTACTTTAATTTTCATGGCTAGAACTAGGGAATTAAATCTTATTAAGTAATAGTGTTTGCCCACGACATTGCATTAAAAAACAAAGGTTGAAAAATATTACATGTTACTTGAGATCTTGTTCCATATCTGTGCCAAATTTCTATAAGTTTAACAGAGTTATCAAGTAAATATGTTGATCAAATTTATCTTTCTCTCGCACATTTCCGGGCGCATAGATAGCCTCTGTGCTGTCCCAGACTGTTCTACACCTATACCAAATTTCATCAAAATCCATTACTTCATTCAAGAGATACCTAGTAACAAACATCCATCCTTCCATTCATACAAACATTTGCATT
>NW_013528995.1:771-1242 GCF_000836235.2 Papilio xuthus
TGACAGTGAAATACCACAACCACATTGAAGACATGTGAAATGTAATCAATTCTGCCTGTCATGTGATGCATGTTTGTGACAGAGGCCTAATTTTTTTTATAAGAGAAGGGGGCAAACGAGCGGCGGGAACACCAAGGTGATCAACAACACCCATGGACATCTGCAACACCAGAGGAACTGCAGATGCGTTGCTGGCCTTTGAGAAAATGGCCTAAATTTAAGCCCTCACTCATTTCCTATAAGGAAATAGTGGGAAGAGCATGGGATGCTATGGGAAATATTCTAGTTCTGTGTGGGCTTTCCTCTGTTGATTAAAAGTAGGCAACACACCAACAATTGCTGATGTCTATGGGCAGTGGTTGCTTCTCTATTCCTGTAAATTTGGGTGGTTGCTTGATCATTTCGCACCTTGTAATGAAAATAAAAAATTGTCAAAAAGAATGAAAGAAATGACAATATGTATTACAAGGG
>NW_013528996.1:0-644 GCF_000836235.2 Papilio xuthus
GCTGCATCTTCTCACTGAGTGCCCGGTATCTGGTGCGATGAGGGCCGGCGCTGAAATAGAATTAGGAAGTAAGATTAGTATTGAAACAATTAGAGAATTAGTAGAAAACAAGAATACGAGAGACAGATTTTTAGAATATTGCAAAGCGTCGGCCCTCCTAGCCATAAATAGGAATAAGGTGTAATTTGTAGTTTTTTTTATCACATTCGTAGTTTTAAGTATTTATTGTTTTAACCAGCCCTTTTGCTCTAGTTTTAGTATTTTTAAAATTATTGTTTTATTGGTTTTATTATTTTATTGGTTTTTAAATTGTAAATAGATATTGGTATTTTATTGCATTTTTAAACTGTATATAGATATCTCATTTTATTGAAATTTTAAATTGTACAAAAATTTTATCATTTTATCAAAATTTTAACTGTATATAGATATTTTAATTTTTAATTTTACCTTCAAATTGTTTTTAATCTTTTTAATCTAGCAAGTAAGAGGAATACGAATGTGATAGTAGTATAAGTTTTATTGTAATTTTTTTGATTTTAACCTTATAATAAAGACAATAAAGATTTTCCCGCACCCCAGGTCCCTGACATAGACTAAGTTAGGGGAACGAGAGGGTGGCATAGAGCCACCCATAAAAAAAA
>NW_013528997.1:0-929 GCF_000836235.2 Papilio xuthus
AATAACAAGAGTTAATTATTACAAAACGTGATGTGTCCGCTTTTTGTTGATTTTGCAAAGACATTTTGTTACACCTTTTTTGATTAGAACTTTACCCGTATCCGTAATCCCAATTTTTCTTACTGTATAATATCATAGTATTTGATCTGTTGAGTACAATTCAGAAGGTTTAAATACAACTCGTTTGTTTGAAATTTTTATTTTATCCATTCATATTTATCCATAAAAGCTAGATAATTTGTTTCTAACAACAAATCGATAGTCAGTTGTTTTAAACTTAATGGAATGCTGCAACAAGAGTGTTTTAATGAGTTTCGATACTATTAGTTTTTGGAGATTTATGATTATTTATCGTGGGATAAGTATGCGCAGTGTACGTCTGAGAACGTCCTGGTCAGTCCCGCGCGCGCGTGACCGACATGCTAATGCCGCTGAAGACCGACCACTCGCCGCCATCTTTTATTATTCTGATAGATTCCAATTTATGTGCAATTTAATTTCATAAGAAAACAGAACTGAGAGTTTTTCTCTATTTTTTGTTGTTATTTTTGCCTTTTGTTGTTTTAAAACGCGAATATGAGTGGCAGTATAGGTAGTTGTAGTCCCAGACCTTCCATATTGGTAAACTACTCTAGATAAGCGTTATAAACAAGTACGAAAGAGACTGAAGGGGTGTGATAGGACCACCGAAAATGGAAATGAACAGTTTCTGCATATACTTATGAGTTCCGTACTGGATTTATGAGTGTTGTACAGAACTCGAAACTCATATGAATGTCGAATATAAGTAAACAATTCGGATTTTGTTTTAATTTGTGCATGTGGAAATGTATAAAATTTCTTTAATGGTATCGAGAACAAAGCATCACGTGCGGTGGATCGATGTTGGTGATTACAGAGTGAGCGGGGAGCGGCGGGGGGTAGCGGGG
>NW_013528998.1:0-745 GCF_000836235.2 Papilio xuthus
TGAAATACCACAACCACACAGAAGATACGCGTCAAGTGTAAGCAATTCCGCGTCTAGTGCTCGAGGCATAATATTAGGCAACACATTTGGTAAGAGATATGTCGGTGGACAACGGTCACTTCGCTATTTTAGCGAATTCAAATAATTAATTAAGTTCGGCAAATGGACGCCAAAAAAGGATAATATTTCGATGACATTAATACAGTGGATTACGTGAGATGAGTCGCAGTTCGTACAAACAAAACAATGCTATATGATTGATGTATATTCCATCAGTGTGCATTGTTTGGACACGGCGTCCCTCGCTTTTGTCAACAACTTTTCATTGAACTACGATCAAAGTGTTTCTCGAATGTCCAATAATTTTCAACATTTTTGCTATTTGATTTTTATTTATGCATAAAAAGAACAGTCCTTTTCAATTATGCTTATAAAAGCTATTGTGCAATTTAAAAAGAAATTCCACTACTTTTGTCAATTTTCTTCACTGGCTCGGTTTAAACTGAAAGAAATTGTTAACAACTCTAAAGACTTGTTTTACAGTAGTTTTAGTTTTTTCTTTACCGTACAAAGAAATAACTTAAAGCGAGTAAATTATTTTTGAAACCAAATTTAACAAAATATGTAAATGGTTAATAAACTTTTCTGTTATTTTCTACATATTCATGTGATTATTAAACATTTTGAAATTTTTAACATACTGTTAAGTAATTAAACTCGTAACTGTATATTCGTTTTTTTTCCT
>NW_013528999.1:0-733 GCF_000836235.2 Papilio xuthus
TGAAATACCACAACCACACAGAAGATACGCGTCAAGTGTAAGCAATTCCGCGTCTAGTGCTCGAGACATAATATTAGGCAACACATCTGATAAGAGATATGTCGGTGGACAACGGTCACTTCGCTATTTTAGCGAATTCAAATGACCGCTTGTTCGTGTGCCACTTTTTGCAAATAAAAAAAATTAATTAATTAAGTTCGGCAAATGGACGCCAAAAAAGGATAATATTTCGATGACATTAATACAGTGGATTACGTGAGATGAGTCGCAGTTCGTACAAACAAAACAATGCTATATGATTGATGTATATTCCATCAGTGTGCATTGTTTGGACACGGCGTCCCTCGCTTTTGTCAACAACTTTTCATTGAACTACGATCAAAGTGTTTCTCGAATGTCCAATAATTTTCAACATTTTTGCTATTTGATTTTTATTTATGCATAAAAAGAACAGTCCTTTTCAATTATGCTTATAAAAGCTCGGTTTAAACTGAAAGAAATTGTTAACAACTCTAAAGACTTGTTTTACAGTAGTTTTAGTTTTTTCTTTACCGTACAAAGAAATAACTTAAAGCGAGTAAATTATTTTTGAAACCACATTTAACAAAATATATAAATGGTTAATAAACTTTTCTGTTATTTTCTACACATTCATGTGATTATTAAATATTTTGAAATTTTTAACATACTGTTAAGTAATTAAACTCGTAACTGTATATTCGTTTTTTTTCCT
>NW_013529000.1:0-2522 GCF_000836235.2 Papilio xuthus
TAACAAAAAAAAAAAAAAAAAACATCACTAACGTACTGGGTTCATCTTCCTTCTTACTAATATTAAAAAATGCGAAAGTTTAGATGGATGGACGGATCTTTGTTTGAAGGTACATGAAGCTTGCACAAATTTGACACATATGTAGAACATAGTCTGGAAGAACACATAGGCTAGTAACTAGCCCTTTTTTTTATTCCGCGCGGACGGAGTCGCGGGCGACAGCTGGCATTGTCATGAACGTTAAAACCTCAACTGGAATTACAATAACAGTGGTGACTGTTAATCATATCCCATTTCTATTGAACACCAAAATTATGTAAACAAAGGAACGTATACACATGGCGACAATTAAGCTTTTTCATTCGGGAAGTTGTTTTGCATGAAGTTGTGAGATTAACCGTTGGTTTCTAAAAATAAACTCTCCGTATAAAACATATCGTCGTGGCTGTTTTAAACGGGGGTTTTCGTCTCAGAAGCCTACAGTAAATTAAATAAAGAACATGTGGAACGTATACTTTATTGCAAGGAGACTCACTTTAATATGTAATCAATTGAAACCCTTTAAGCGTCGGTCATTGAAAGATTTTATTTGTCTTGATAGATAGTTCCCAATGATAGAAAATTAACACTCGCATAACTAAACAATGAAATAGACAACTAATATAAAAACAAGTTACTTAATACTTAAGTCAATAAAACTGTGTATTTTAGTTGTTTCTCATGTATATTTAACAGATAATAGCAACCGATCAAGCCGAGGTTCGGTCTTCTCGAGCACCCTTGAATCGGAATGCTAAACGCGTAATGAGTGACAGCCCAAGCCGAGGTCCCTTCTCGGGGGCCCCTTAGCCCAGTCACTCCATGGAGCGTCCACCTAAGCGATCTAAGAGCTCGGTGACCTCCACTTGAGCCGAGGCTCCTGAGGGAGCCCTCGAGTCTTCTCTTAAACGAAGTTCAGGCTAACGCGATCTGCGCTCGGCTACCTCAAGCCCGGTGAAGCTGTAAATGCCTCTTCAAGACTCACGAAGACAAACAGTGACTACTCAGTCACAAAAAAAACTGACAAATATAACTTTATCAGATATCTGACTTATGATAGATATTTAATATGAATTTTATAGTTAGTATCGATGCTGAGATGATAGATTTATAACAATCTTACTATTATTATAAAAGCAAATGTTTAGATGGACGGATGGATGTTTGTTTGAAGATGTCTCTAAAACGGATGAACGTATTTTGATAAAATTTGGCATACATATAGAAATAGTCTGGAAGAATAGATAGGCAATTAAATAAGTTTTTTTAATACCACTCAGACGGAGTCGCGGGCTACAGCTAATATTGTTATGAGCTACAATTTAAGCGGTATTGTGGTGACGTCATACAAAGTCTACAACTTGTTTTTTATATTCGTATTGGCCATTAAGAAATAAAAGAGCACAGTAAATAATGATTAATATAAGAGGTTTAGATCACAAGTCAGGTTAAAAGGCAATTGAAGAGGCGAATAAAAACCGGATAAAATGATGACATCGAGGCTCAAATTTACTGCATGTAGTTATAAAATATTTAAAACGCACGTTCATAACACGTGCCTCGATAATAATCAAACGCAAGATAAATGAACAGAAAAATTATTTAATTACTTTTTATTTTATTAATAAATAATAATAATAATTTGTCGTGATGTTGATGTTGAGTTTGGAAGTGATAGAAAACCTCTTTTGTACTCGATAACACGATACTTGAATTTACTCATAAGATATCATTAATGTTTGGAGATGTTTTACCTTTGTAATGTTCATTTGAACTTTCCGCAAATGAATTGCTTTCATAACGAATAATTTACGATACTTATTAGCATAGGTAAATTCTAAGCAATTATTATATGCATAATTAGTCCACTTACTAATAAAAGTGCTTCATTAAATGCGCATAATGTTGCAACATACTTATAAATAATTATTCTAGTGGAAAATTCTATTAAGTTGTTCTGATAAAATAATAAAAATGGTGGTAACGTCATGAAGCGAATGAAATAAAATTATAAAGTCCAAAACTAAGCTCCAGTGTCTCTGATTCTTCAATACTTATTTGTATTGGTGGTTAAGGGCGTCGGTGGCTCAGGGGTCAAGCACTTGACTTGCAATCTGCAGGTCCTGGGTTCGAATCCCGCCATGTACCAATGTTTTTTTCGATTTCTGATTTACTTATGTACATTAGTCCGACGTTCTTACGGCGAAGGAAAACATTGTGATGCAACCTGCACATATCTGAGAAGAAATTCAAAAGATATGTGTGAAGTCAACCAACCCGCACTTGGCCAGCATGGTTGACTATGGCCTAATCACCCTTAACTTAGGATAGGCTCTGAGCCTCTCGGTGGGGGCGTATAGTGAGCTGATGATGATGATTGGTCGTTACCACACATATAGAACATAGTCTGGAAGAACGCATAAGCTACTAATTATGTTTTTTTAATACCGCGCAGACGAAGTCGCGGTCGACCGATAGTCTAT
>NW_013529002.1:0-697 GCF_000836235.2 Papilio xuthus
TGGACAATCATTAATTTGGTGTTACATGGGCCTCTCGTCTTCAAGAACGGTAGTGTAGTCATTTTCCCCTTCGTACATGTTTCACAGTCATATAATACATTCATATCCTCTGTCTTAACATCAAATCCGTAAGTATTCAGTAATTTCACAAGATCTCGTGCATTCAAATGACCCATACGCTCATGCCACAAACGTATATCCACATTCATAGCAACTAATGCGTCGTTCATTCTATTCTTTACTTCTCTCACTCTGTATAAGTTACCCACACGATCGGCTGTCATTTTGACAATTCCCTTGTTATCAGTGACATAAGCAACGTCACGTTTAAAAAGAACATTATGACCATTGTCAGTAATTTTGGCAACTGAAATTAAATTACTTCTTAAATTGGGAACGTACAAAGTATCGCGAAGCATAATTTTACGCTTGTCTTGATCATTTGAAGCTACGAAATAAATATCACCCTTACCTTTGACATCTGTCGACAGATTACTAGCTAAGTTCAATTTCGCATTATACGGCAAAACCCCTTTACCAAAAATTTCAGGATCTTTGCAGAGATGAGATGTGCACCCACTATCTAAAATAAAAGAATTACATGTTGAATTTTTTGTTAAATCACTACAATCAAACATTTCATAATTGTCTCTTTCTTCAGTTACACATCCTAACTCATGACTTATCTTCTTTACTT
>NW_013529003.1:0-510 GCF_000836235.2 Papilio xuthus
GAACGCGACGAGATGCTTAATATGACAGCTATATTGCTAAAGGAGAAGAGGACCGCCGTACTCCTGAGCTGGTCACCACCACTGGCTGATAGGTACAATGGCAAGGAGTTGAAATACCAAGTTATTTACACTGACGCCGCGCATTGGAGAATACCGACTGACTTGAAGGAGGATCATGGTACGTTATAGTAATTTATAGTATGTTAAATTTATTACCGAGTCCCCTACACTAACTTTTTGTCTAGTAATACAATAATTAAATTTACGATGCTCATTTTATAAATTTACTAGCTGTTGCCCCCGATTCTATTCGCACCGAATTAAAAAAGAAAATAAGTATCCTATGTTTTACATCTATGCCAAATTGCAGAGAGATCCGTGCAGCCGTTCTAGAGATATCTTCAAAGAAACATCCATCTAAACATTCACATTTATAATATTAATAAGATGAATTAACAACTACTCAATATGTTTACAGAGAAGAAAATAATAACAACGAATACGAGCGTA
>NW_013529004.1:0-606 GCF_000836235.2 Papilio xuthus
CGAGGCCGAGGTCCTCGCGGCGGTCTATCGGCGATCGAAGGACAGTGACCTCCGCCCACATCCGTTGGAGGTCAAGCAGTGGAAGGAGGAGGCTCGCGACGACCTCTTCCGGAAGTTGGCGGAGGAGCTGAAGAAGAAGAAGAAGAATAATATCACAACTTATAATATATCTTAAACTTTTTTTGAACTAAGTAATAAAAAATAAACAGAGATTGTATACAAGTAATTTAAATTTCAACACAGGTACTTTACCCCAAAATGATGCCTCCTAAGCTCTTTCCAGTGTTATTGTATTTCTCCCGACGAGAGTGGCACTACTACTCCAGTTCTGTCAGAAAATATGACCTATCAAATAAACAAACTGGAACAAATAAGCATTTATCAAAGTTGGGGTATTTTGTTGGTGAACTAAACAATAATGGTATTATTACGAAAGCAGTAAGCATTATGTTGCGTTCTTAAAATATGTTCGCTTTAGTCAGAAGATTAAATTAAAGTTGCAATTAACGAAATGGTTTTATTTTTCCTAAATTGTTTTCCTTCGAATAATACTTTCAAACGTCAAAAAGGAAACTGACAGATTGATTTTTTTTAGGTTGGTAGCAA
>NW_013529005.1:0-508 GCF_000836235.2 Papilio xuthus
AGGCCCAAACTGCGGATTTTTGCCGAGACGTGTGAGGCCCCGGCAGTAGCCCGCAGTTTTGCCTCTCTAAAGTTGCGACCTGTGGCCACGACTAGTGTGTCGTCCGCGTAGCATATAAGATGCACTCCACGGACGAGCGCACCCCGCAGAACGGTGTTGTAGCCAAGGTTCCACAGGAGCGGCCCTAGGACCGACCCCTGTGGAACTCCACACGAGATGTTATAGTTCTTCCAACCGTTCTGGGTGTTAAACACAATCTTCCTGTCCTGTAAATAACAGGAGATGATTCGTCGCAGGTATGGGGGGACATCATGGTGTTCAAGTCCCGCCATTATACTGTCCCAGGGCAGGGTATTGAACGCGTTAGCGATGTCGAGCGACACCGCTATCGTTACCCCACCCTGGGATTTCGCCTCTTCACAGATGTTCCGGAGTTTGGATACCGCGTCAATCGTAGACCGGTGCCGCCTGAACCCATATTGAGTGTCGGCCAGGTCTGGTCCCGCTG
>NW_013529006.1:0-959 GCF_000836235.2 Papilio xuthus
GCAGACATTTTATTACGATCATCATTTTTACGGAACTATCTCGTTAAGAAACTTGCACTTTTCGTATTTATTTTTACAAGTAACCAATTATTTTATTTAAAATTAGTCCCTAACCACTCACCCACCCGATTTCTATTATTACTGTTTGGAAAAAAAACCGACACTGTGTCGATTTATCGGCGCAACACTAGCTGAGTGTTTATTTCCCCTCACTAATCAAACTGACACTTGAATTAGTAACAAAAGCGCGCCATTCGCACCAAAGGATTCTAACTAATAATGTCTAAAATTGCTAAAAAATAGAAAACAATTTAAAAAATTAATCAATTCAAATTAAGAATTATTCAATAAACATGTAATTTCAACAGTATTATTTGTTGAAAGTCATTACAGATTTGTTGGTTTGGTATATTACTAACATTTATATGGTTAAATTATACTTTGTACCCAATTGTAACGAACATCGCCGTACCCTAATAAGGTACATGTACCTCTCAACAACCTTCCTGTCTTGCTACACAAAGTAAATATGAGATAAAGGACGTAAAATAAAAGACATTCATTGGCAAAAAAAAATATTTTCAGATTTGTTTTTAGTAAATCAATGTGATATTTATTCTGTCAATATACATATATACACATAATAAAATTAGGTTTTCTGTATGTAATATGGAAAAAGAATCACATTTCGATATTGTGATGTTTCTGCGTTGCTGATAATGAAAACCCAATTTTTTAAATTTTTAGCTGGCTGTATCTGTCCGGAACTAGTGGACCTGTTTTGACAACACTTTGACGGGCATATTATACGCTACATTTTTTTTCAATTCTGTGCTGACGAAGTCACGGGCTACCAACATTGTATCGTAAAACAGATAATAAAATGCTGTAACGAGCAGGGGGTGGAAACTTAGAAGAACGACGGTTTGTATGGAAAGTGGCGCCACCTTTTATATAAT
>NW_013529007.1:0-502 GCF_000836235.2 Papilio xuthus
TAAATTAAGGTGAGAGGTATCTAAATTAAGGTGAGAGGAAATACATTATCTACAATAAAATCAAAACAATGACTATTAATCAACTATATGCCTACAGTACATGTTTTATAATTAGAAAAACCATCAACAAAACAAATCATCAATAACATGTCGTTTGTAAAGTTACAGATTAATAAACGCAGCACTCGGCGAGCAAGTCTAATTGTTGTGCCGAAAGTGAGTGGAAAGAGATATATGTATAACATACGAAGGAGTACAGCTTCATAAGTTGTTACTGTCATCTTTATAAATGTAAGTTCAGTTAATCAATTTAAATCTAAGCTAGCTGAATACATTTTAGATTTTTGTAAAAAAGTAAAGTAAATTTAAGTCAAATCAATGGCGACTATATTATGTACATTGTACGATATTGTTTTCAAGTAAGTGACTATTCCTTGGTCTTTTTGAGAAGTAATTCTTTTAACCCTGTTATAAGCACCTTACTACAAAATACGTAGTACAA
>NW_013529008.1:0-951 GCF_000836235.2 Papilio xuthus
TACTGACTGCATGTCGCTGCAACATCTGTGCTACAAAGTTTGATTGTTTGATAATTGTAATTCTTAACTAAATTTGAAAAATAACTTATTATATGGAGTAATTTAACCGCAAATCTAAAAAAGAGTCACCATGTTGCAGGAAATGCTAGTTATATTAATGTCAATATTGATATATAGATGTGTAACCTATAGATTTAGTGTTTTATATTAGTTTGATGTTAATAATATGACAATTTTAGTAATATGTATTAGACTTTAATATAAAATATACACTAGCATAACAAGATTTTCTCGAAATTGGGAAATGCAGTGTATAGAAAATAAAAATATACTAAAATATAGGGAATTAAGTATCAAGAACAAAAGATAAAAAAAATACCATTTAGTGAAAAATATGAAACAAAATTAATTTATTAAATTTGGATTTTACAAATATCACAACTTATATAATAAGTAATCACAACTTATATAATGTAATAATAAGATATATAATATCTTAAACTTTTTTTGAACTAAGTAATAAAAAATAAACAGAGATTGTATACAATTTTCTTACAAGTAATTTAAATTTCAACACAGGTACTTTTCCCCAAAATGATGCCTCCTAAGCTTATTGTTTTTCCTCGTTAAGGAATCTATAGGTTACACATCTATGGAGAATAGTAATAACAAAAGAGTTAAAATATGGAATCTTTAGGTTCATGATAATTTTATGAATTTATTTGAGAAGTAAAACTTAAATATTGTATTCTATTTTTACATTACATTATATTTAACATTTGCAATGTTTTGATAGGAAAAGTTTGGATTAGGGGACTATTTGGAGCGTCGGCAGTGCAGTTGGTGCTTGACCGCATCATATTTTACATATTCAGGTACGATCTCTGCTATATAGTAATGCGTTCTTCGAATTTCTTGATAACATCCATCCGACATTCTTACTGTAATTAC
>NW_013529009.1:0-722 GCF_000836235.2 Papilio xuthus
TTCAATTGTCTGAATCTAATCTCCTATTTTGAAGTATGTTGATACGTTACTGTTACATTGATAAAATCAACTCTGAGTTTCCTCTCTTAACACCTGTATAAAAACACTAGTTTTGCCCGCGGCTTCGTCTGCATGAAAAGTTTTTTATATGCCATGTAAAATATTCAGGCTAATTATTTAATTTAAAATTATAAAACATTACAAATATTTAAAAAAAAATCACATGTATATATATAATTCTTCTGTGAGTGTGTATGTCACTGAACTTCTCTCAAACGACTGGAGCGATTTTGATGAAATTTTTTGTGTGTGTTCAAGGGGATCTGGGAATGGTTTAGATTCATAATTTTCATCAAATATTAAAATAAAATAAAATAAAATAAGCCTTTATTGCTGTTCTAAATAATACAATAATTTTGGAATTTACAATGAAAATGCAAGATCAGAATGATAGATTAGAAAACAAAAGTTATACAATATTAATCACTAATCATAAAATCACATCTAACCGTCCTGCAGTTCTCTTGCAATGTAATCTACTCATCGGCAAGCGGATGCTCCCGACCTCGCAAAACAGCTTGTCTTTCGACAAAGGCCTCCTCTAATGTTCTCCACTTCTCTCTATCTTTTGCTATGCGGGTCCACTCTGGGCCTGCCACTTTTTTAAAATCATCCTCCCATCTTTTATATTGTCTTCCCCTGTTTCTTTTACTTTCCCTTGG
>NW_013529010.1:0-594 GCF_000836235.2 Papilio xuthus
ATTGACAGGGTTTATTGCCCAAAGTAGAGTAGGTCTTTTGACAATTAGTTTTAGAAAATTTTAAAGTTGAATTTTAAATTTTACTTTTATTTTTTATTTTTAACTTTATTTTATTATTATTGAATTTGACGTTGTTTTTTAAACTTAGTTAATAAGATTTTAACATATTTATTATTTTTAACTTTTAATTTTAATTTTTAAATTTTAAATTTGACGAGTTCCCCTTAATATGTTTGGGATAAGGACCCCGGTGAAGAAAGGTGACGCCCAGGACCGGGTCTCAGTTGAACCAGAATTAGAAGTAGTAGAGATAAGACGATCACCTAGCGTAGACAAGGAGGCCCAGGTCCTGAGCGTCAGGAGGAGCGTCGGGGAGTGGGAGTCCGGAGCAGACCCCAGTCCCCAGGCGTCTCCCAAGAAAATTGTAAAGGTGGTGGTGCGCAAGCGGACAGTACCCCTACAGGAGAGTCAGAAAGAGGCGGAAGGCATCGGTGGCCCCTCTAAAGCAACAACAAGTGTAGGAACCAGCGATAGGTTGCGGGAGGCGCGATCCTATTATTTGTCGGGAAAAGCGCACATTGCGAACTCCCGCAA
>NW_013529011.1:0-530 GCF_000836235.2 Papilio xuthus
TTGCTATTGTAGAATTGCGGAGCTCGGGCACGTTTAAACTCGATCTATATGTTATATGTAACCGCCACGACAATTACAGAGGTTGTAAACATTTTTTAATACGAACGTTTTGTAGACAGTTATTTTGTTACTGAACGATAAAAGATTGGTATTATGTTAAAGCTTTTAATAAAAACTCAAATTAATTAAAAAGTCAAGTACCTCTTTAATAGTTACAGAAGACGACGAATCTAATTGAACACACGTTAGCTTTCAGAACGAATCATAATAAGGTTGAAAAGATATGATAATATCAATTTAATGAGAAAATAAACATAATTTGGCATAATATATTGGCCTTGATAAAGGAAAAAACTTTTGAAAACAACTGTCAAAACATTATTTTTGAATCGGCAACAAAATAAAATTCATAATATTTCCAAGTACCAAAATAAAAGCCATTAGACATGCTAGTGTCATAGGCATTTCAAAAACAAATGACATCGCGAAAGAAGACAATAAATCAAAGTTGAGCGAGGAGTCGCGACGGT
>NW_013529012.1:0-507 GCF_000836235.2 Papilio xuthus
CGGTGACGAGTCAGAGATACAGGCCGAGAAGTCCGAGGTCGGTGGGGAGTCGGGAGGTCAGCCGAGGGATGAGACATCCAGCTGTGGCGAGGCCCCGGAGGCGTCGCCCTGCGCGGCGACAGAGTTGTCTCAGCCGGGGGCTACGCCACCGCAGATGTCAGCTCGCGCACTGCGTGCTATGAAGCGGGCCAAATTTAATGTGTAAGCTTAGTGGGGAGAGATGTAAGGTATTTGTGTTTATAGTGTTGCACGGCGACTTTAATAAATCAGTTCGTTACCTACCGCGTTGTTTTATTGACGTATCACTTCTTACTAGCATTATAAATGCGAATGTTTAGATGGATGGATGGATAGGTGGATGGATGGTTTGTTTGAAGGACTGCTGAACGGATCTCGATGAAATTTGGCATACATATAGAACATAGCCTCAAAGAACACAGACTACTAATTATGTTTGATTTTAGTTCGGCGCAGGCGGTGTCGTAGGCGACAGACAGTGACATTATT
>NW_013529013.1:0-968 GCF_000836235.2 Papilio xuthus
GGCGCTGTGCTCGCGCACCGCTACGCTGACGGCAGCGAACGCCCCGTCAGCTGTGCCTCGCGCACGCTCAACGCGGCGGAGCGCAACTACAGCCAACTCGATAAGGAGGCGCTAGCTATTTTATTCGGCATTACCAAACACCACCAGTATTTGTTCGGGAGACAGTTCACGTTGCGCACGGATCATCAGCCTCTAACATACATATTCGGGGCGAAGGGTAGTATTCCTCAGACGGCCGAGAGTCGGCTGCAGCGTTGGGCGGCACGACTGGCCGCATACGATTTTAAAATTGAATTCGTTCGATCGGTGGATAACGGTCCGGCCGATGCTTTGTCTCGCCTACCATTGGCTAAGGAGGGTCGCTCCGTAGACTCGGTTAATTATTTAGACTTAGTTGAGGATTCGATACCCGTTTGTTATAAAGACGTCGCTAGGGAGACCGAACGCGACGCGTTATTATGTAAAATAAAGCGTTATGTTATGTTCGGCTGGCCGACGGCTCCGAGTTGTGATGAGGAAAGACCCTATTTCGCTAGGAAACGAGATTTCGTAATTGAACAAGGCTGTTTAATTTATAAATATAGAATAGTAATTCCGAATGTCTTACAAAAAAAAGTTTTGGAGGAAATTCATGATGGCCACTTAGGTATGAATAAAATGAAAAGCTTGTCCAGAGGTTATGTGTACTGGGCTACCATGGATAGGGATATAGAGGAGACGTGTAGGGCGTGCGCAGCGTGTCGCACAGTGCGGGACGCGCCGCCGCACGCGCCGCTGCACCCCTGGGAGTTCCCCCTGCACCCGTGGTTGCGCATCCATGCTGACTTCGCCGAGTGCGGAGGTAAGCGCTACTTGATTATTATAGACGCACATTCGAAATGATTAGAAGCTATCCCGATGCGAAACACGAGTGCAGAGAGTACTATAAAAGTTTTTAGGAGTGTGTTTTCACGTTTCGGGCTTCCATC
>NW_013529014.1:0-1193 GCF_000836235.2 Papilio xuthus
CCGCCCCCTGCACCGGAGGACACGCCCCCGCCGCACCCCTCGCGACCTGCGTAGACAAACCTTATATCTCTCCATCTGCCAGCCTACGTTCGTATAGCATGCGTTCGTTGTTAATTGTCCAGACCGTATGCGTGCCTCTCTCCGCCGAGCACGTAGGCGCGTAGGCGAGGAGCGAGGTGAGGTGGGGCGGAGTCTCCGGCGCCCACGCACACCAGCCCCAGCGCCAGCCCCGCTGCCAACGCGTACCCCTCACGCTCGACGCAGTTCTCCAGTTCCGGACCCGGCGGCTTGCCTAGAAAAATATTTTTTTATTAATTAAAACACACTTTAATAGACAACCACAAAAATTTGGTTTAACAATATATTTTCTAAAATTAAGATTGCATATTTTGAAATTTTGTGACTCTTTCCCTTCCTTATGTACGCAAGAATATATTACACATATGTAAATTAGTAAATAAATATACATAATTCACCTATCTCATTGAGCAGGACCTGTGCGTAGTGCGCATGCGCTGTGGCCTGGTACAGCAGACCCACACCCAGCAGCGCCGCCACCAGGATGTTCTGCTGGATGTCTAGCTCGATTGAAGTGGGCGGCAGGAGCGCCTCCAGATGAATGCTCATCATCTTCGTAGCTTGCACGTCCATAGTACCTGAACAATTCAACGCAAACGCTTTTCAAAATGTAGATGGCGTTGTAAATAATCTGTTAGTATCAGCGCCATCTATCGTGCTGACCTCTGTACGTGGCTGCGAGGCCGAGCAGCAGGCCGATGCTGATCATCTCGTTACATTTGACGAAGTAGTCGAACATATTCATGTAGGGCATATCACGCAGATGCCCATTAAGTCCCAGCGCCAGCAGGAAGCCCGCGTGCTCCGCCGACATATCCTGAGTGCCCTGCACATACCACAGACCAATTGCACGGAATGGATTATTAATATAGATTCAAGTACCGCTATAATCAATTATTCATTAATATTATACTCCTTTTTTGGGTTATACAGAATACTTATAACTTCAATTTGACGTGAAACGTTTATTTGATACTTGTGATAGTTGTCTGATAAGATTTAGTTTTATAAAAATATCAAGTATTGGTCAGCCCGAGGTGATGCAAGATATTGTAAGGTATTTGTGTTTATAGTGTTGCACGGCGACTTTAATAAATCAGTTCGTTACCTACCGC
>NW_013529015.1:0-1048 GCF_000836235.2 Papilio xuthus
ATCGCGGTGGAGGGCGCTGTAGTGCACGAGCAGATGTGACGGACCTGTTGTCCTCGCTGTGTGTGGGGAACTTGGGGAAGAAGGCGATGAGGAGTGCGGCGACTGCTGTGCGCGAGGTGCTCAGCGTGCCGCGCCCGCCCGCCAGGAACAGCAGCCCCACAGTGCAGTGCACCGCCATCTGATCACAACGAAGATTAATGTGTTATTTATTGATGAGAAC
Organism: Papilio xuthus; assembly: GCF_000836235.2. NCBI lineage: Eukaryota > Metazoa > Arthropoda > Insecta > Lepidoptera > Papilionidae > Papilio > Papilio xuthus. The sequence goes on from NW_013529015.1 coordinate 221, forward strand.
TAAGTTCAAGTATAATCTAGTTAGTATAATGGATATTGCTTGTGTACCTGTGCGCCGTGCGAGAGGGCGTGCGGCTGCGAGGCGGAGGACTGCGGCCCGCGCACGGCGATGCGCGCGCGCAGCCGCCGACACAGCCGCAGCACGCGCAGGTCACCGCGCCCGCTCATTATCTAACCACACAAAACAGAAGTCAAATACATGAATAATTATTTCATTTAAATATTAATTTGTATTGAATGAATGTGTCACCATGCCGGCGGCGAGCAGACAGACGCAGAGGCAGGTCTCGATGGTGGCTGCGCCGGCGAGGTGTGCGAGGCGGCGGCCGGGCGCGCCCAGCAGTCTGCGCGCGCTCGACAGCACCGCCTCCAGCGCGTCCTCGTCACCCGACCCCGCGAACCGCAGCCCCAGCGCGAAGCACGCACCAGATATTATGTTGCAGTACGCTTGGCTGAGAACAATTGAAGTGATTTTAGTATTATTAATCTATTAATGGCTCAAAGTCATTATCAACAACTTGTGTTTACTTCATGGCCTCGTAATCGATGTTGTCGTCACTGGGTTTGACGAAGCAGTACGGCCGGATGGTGGCCGGCACCTGCTCCTCCACCCACTCCTCAGACGCTTCAATGCTGTCCCACAGGATCAGACCTGCAATGTTATAACAATGATATTTCCTACCTTGTTCTTGTACCTTGTGTGTGTGTATGTGTGAGTGTGTGCACCTCTAGCGATGACGCGCAGCATGAGCAGGTCGGGGCGCACGAAGTCTAGCAGGTATGGCGTGGCGGGCGGGGCGAGCCAGGCGGCGGGCGCGCACTGTCCCGC
>NW_013529016.1:0-1622 GCF_000836235.2 Papilio xuthus
AAGCAGGACCAGAATGATAGAGAAGGTAAGGTGATAGTCTGTTTTTTCTGCGACAAAAGTCATAATACACTAGAGTGCAGCAAAGCAGATAAGCTGTCACTGGAAGAAAAGAAAAATGCATTAAGGAAAAAAGGTGGGTGTTACATATGTTTAAAGAAAGGACATCTCGCCAAGTATTGTAAAGCATTTATTAGATGTATGTATTGTAGTAAGAGACATGTTGTTATCTTATGTCCAAAGCTCCACGCACAACCAAAGATCTGTGAGCAGAACAAAACAGAAAAACATTGTGAAAACAATAAGGAAGTAAACAATAGTTTCATAAGTAATGACATAACTACCTTGTTACAGACGCTAGTAGTCAAAGTTTCTAATGGTAAACAAGAGAAGAAAATAAGAATACTTCTAGATTCTGGTTCACAGAGGACATATATAAAGAGGGAGCTGGCAGAAGATCTTGGACTTTAGGTAACAGGCAACGAGAACCTCAGCCACTCGTTATTTAGCGGTGTGAAGAAACCAGCAAAAATACATAAAGTCTTCAAGTTTAGAGTAAGTAGTTTAGATGATAAGTTTCATACTACTATGACAGCATTAGAACAAGATGTGCTTTGCGGAAGTTTACCCAAAGTGCAAGACCCAAAGCTGATAGAAAACTTGAGGAGGCATCAGATCTGGTTAACTGACGCAGCGGAAAGTATCAAAGATATTAGTATATTAATTGGATCGGATCAATTAGGTTACATTATTAAAGAAAACTTCATTCGGTTAGATGACAATTTAGTAGCAATACCAACAAAACTGGGGTGGACACTACAAGGCCCAGTTCAAGGAGTATGTAGTACAACTGTGAGCTCAAACTTTGTTTCATCATTACAGACAGATTCACTGGAATTTCTGTGGAATATAGAGATGTTAGGTATTAAAGATTCATATGAAAAACAAGAGAAAAACGAGATACTAAACACTTTTAACAAATGTGGAAAGACAACTCCGATTTAGACTCTAACTATGATCAAGCATACCGAAGACTCATGTCTACGACTAAGAAGTTAGAGAATACACATATTATAAAGGAGTACGGTGAAGTAATAAAAGAATGACAAAAGGAAGGTATTATAGAAGTAGTAAAAGAAGACAATATTAATGAGGGTCACTACTTACCACATCATGCTGTCATCAAGTGGGACAGGGCCACAACCAAAATAAGGCCAGTATTTGATGCTTCTTGTAAAGGAAAAAATAAAAAGTCTTTGAATGATTGTATCGATAAAGGACCCAACCTTATCGAAGAAATACCTAAACTTTTATTGAACTTTAGATCAGGTGCTTATGGAGTGACAGCAGATATAAAAAAGGCGTTTCTACAAATTTCTATCTCACCACATGACCGAAAGTATTTAAAGTTACTTTGGTGGAAAGAAAATCAAAGAGAAATTGTTACTTACCAACATGCCAGAGTTCCTTTTGGAGTAGCATGCAGCCCATTCTTGTTGGCGGTAACTATATATCATCACTTAGAGAAAGAAAAAAATACTTTCGAAGCCACGGCGAAGAGACTTAGAGATTCGTTTTATGTAGACAACTGCGTCACCAGTTTTGACACTCCTGAAGAAGTTAAA
>NW_013529016.1:1861-2053 GCF_000836235.2 Papilio xuthus
AGGCTTGGATGATAAAAACAGGATGGGACGAAGAGATACCTACAGAATTAAAAAGAGAATACAACGACTGGATCAGTTCTATAGATTGCATCAACAAGTGCAAGATACCGCGACGACTCTCAGAAACACCACTCAGTGTTTGCAAGGTAACAATTCATGTATTTAGCGATGCAAGCAAGGACGCATATGCAG
>NW_013529018.1:0-1891 GCF_000836235.2 Papilio xuthus
ACGAACCACATGGAGCTCGCATCACAGGAGGCGATGGGAGACTTTAGCAAACCGCCGTTGCGCGATTCCTCCGACACAGACAGCGACATCAGCTGGTATCCGAACGCCTTTCGCAACTCACCCTATTGCTTTCAGGTAAAATTGTGCTATTTAAGACTATTCCTATCCTTCTTGTAGACCTATTATTTATATACTTTCATTCGCATAACAAGTGCGTCATTATGAATATTTAATCCAACGGACAACTTCCTATGTGCATACACAAGATCAAGACTTTAGATCGATCGTAAATCATAGAAACCGAGACGGATAAACCTATAACCATAGTATGATAGTTTTAAGTATTGATTGGTATCAACGTGTGCCAGGAGTCAGCGGACATGGACATGTCTCGCGAGTACTACGAGCCGGGCGAGGGGGAGGTGGCGTTGCAGACGGGGCTGCAGTCGGGGCTACAGACAGGGCTCGAATGCGAGTGGGGTCGGCCGCGACTCGCAAACAACCTGTTCGTGGTGACGGAGGAGACCAGCAGCCAGCTCGCTATACAGGAGGTGAAGAGCGAGGCGGGCGACGACTGGGACTGCAACGACATGGCTTCCATGTGACCTTGCTCCATTATTGTTATGTATTTTACTCTCAAATAGTAAGCATTTTGATACTGTATTTGTATCTTTGAATAAAAACAATTATTTATTAATGTAATTTTCAATTGTAGTAGCATTTAGTTAGTAAAAAGCGGAACGACTGTTCAAAATGTAATTTGATAGTGTGAGGGATGCTGAAATGATGATAAATAACAGCCATTCCAGAAAAGAAGAACATTTTCTTCGATGGCTACAGGATATTGTGTTATAAAATATATGACGCAATAACGGTGACGTAAACTCGCGTGAGCGCCGTGTAGCACAAAGCGCTCAATATTCTTTGCACGTCTTTATGCAGCGCTTTAAAATATCCCAATACAAACATAATCTAAGTGAACCAACACAATCTCAAACACGTTTAAGCTTCATAGCGGCACCGCGTACTTCTAACTAGACTTGATAGAATATATATTTTTAACAAACTTACTAAAATATTATTTGCAAACATGCAAAAATGTGGTTTTAATTACATTCACAGCTGTAAGAACCAAAGATTATTCGGAAAGACAAATATTTTATCGTGTACTTTAGTGGATAGATCTGACAGCAAACTACATAGTTTCAAAATCTGTCGCATTATGGATCAGGAAATGTACAATTAATTAATTACCATTAATTAAATTTATCAATTAACAGCATACAATTAATTATTTAAATTTAATTTAATGCAAATTGTATTGCTTTTGTAATTTCATAAATAATATTTCATTACGTGTAGTTAATTAGTTTTAAATGATAATTAAGCTCGTCATAAATTGGAACGTGACTGTTAGACCCTAGTGATTTGACTACCGAAGTATGATGAGTAGGCGACTCGCCCTAAAATTACATCGTGTAATTATGAAAATTTAAAATTATCATGTTTCTTATAACGTTACTATCACACAAGTATTGTTATAATAATACTGTAGTCCCATGGATAAGACGAAAGACGAAGGGTAAACGTAATCTATAAAATTTCCACCGTATGAATAAGTAAATCGGGTGTTTCTTTTTGGACCGATCGACCCATTTAGCCGATAAATCAGTAGGTCGATCGGTCCAACGGAAAACAGATAATAAATCCTTGATCGCCTTCTAGTGTTGCAAATATCCATGAGTGTAAAAATACAATAAATGTATGCGATCTTATGTTAATTTTTCTTTCTTCTTTCTCGTTATTGCTAAGAGATGCGAAGGACATATAGAAGGATTTATATGCACATTGTACTGACCTGCATCTGAACAGACTGGCAGTTGACGAACTC
>NW_013529019.1:0-735 GCF_000836235.2 Papilio xuthus
AATAAGTGGATTCAGTAAAAATTCATAAGAATGCGGTATTTACTCTTTTTGTACACAACCATATCTCCTCCTTTGTCGATTAAAATTGGAACCGCAACAATTATCTGTAGGCAGCGGTCACTATTATATTTGACATTAAATGGTCCTTAGGAACTAGGTTTAAGGGTGCGGTACTAACAAACCAATCAGATTTTGGGGCTAATTATGTACCTTAATTGTGACTAGATGACCCGTTGTGACGCAGAGGGTGGCACCAGCTCAATCAGTATAAGGTAGAGTAGTAAATATAAGTTTAAATTCAAGTAATTAAAAAAAACCCTATATATATATATATAAAAATATAAACGGTGGTTGACTTGTTGAGAAACATAAACAATGGCCGAGTGTACCAAAGAACCCATTGAAAGGTATTGTGTTTCTTTTTGTGACTAAAAGTGGACCGAAAAATACAATGTCGCGCTTAAAGTAGCCTACTTGATTGATCACTCCCGGGACTAATACAAAGCCACACTCAATGTTCGCTAATGCTCGATTAAAACCATTAACTACCCTATTTTGAGGTCGTTAATAATTCTAAATGTATGTATAATAGGAACTATTATATTTTGCGCAATTCAGCATCAAAATGTTAATAAACATAAACATTAGTCATTTTAAAATCAGGACGTCGGTGGCTCACGGGTTAAGCACTTAATTTGCAATCTGGGTTCGAATTCCGCCATGTTTTTCTATATT
>NW_013529020.1:0-1556 GCF_000836235.2 Papilio xuthus
TCCTCGGGCGCAGTCTCGCAGCGCGCCAGCCCGAAGTCTGCCACCTTGGCCGTGCCCTCCGCGGAGATGAGCACGTTGCGCGCCGCCAGGTCGCGGTGCACAACACGCTGCCGCTCCAGGTACTCCATGCCGCAACACGCGTCACTAAACAATAGCAACAACTTAGTTTTGTCATCCAATAACAGAAGTATTTTTAATGAGAATTTTATTAAATTCCAGCCGATTTATTTATCCATTATAGCAAAGTAATGTTGATAGAATCTCTTTATATTGATTTTATGTCTGTTAATTGTATGTAATAACGAAAAAAATACCGCTTAGTATAGAGCTATGGTTCTTCGAGCAGGATTGCATCAAGCGATGCTGTATAGATAGGTATTACAAATTTGGATTATCTTTATGCAGCAGTTAATTATTTGTGCATGTTAGTGCTCACAATGCGAAGTTGATTTGGTCCTGCTGCGTAACGTAGTGTCGTCCGCGGCTGCGCAGGTAGTCGAGTAGCGAGCCCTGCGCGCAGTGCTCCGTCACTATGCAAGTGCTGCCGTTCGAGCTGAACACCACGCAGCCCAGCAAACGCACCAGGTTGTCGTGCTTCAATGAACTGAAATATTATAGCAAGGAATTAATAATAATATGTGACTTTCAAGTGTCTGTGTTGTAGTCGGGTAAAGAAAAATCCAATTAAATTACACGTAACATTATATATATCTTAATTTTTAGAGCAATTAACCCAATGAACTATGTAAAGTAAATAAACTTACGACATAACGCTGGCCTCGGCTCGGAACTTGCTCGCCGCCTCTCTGTCCTTCAATATCTTGACGGCCACCTTCTGGTTGCCATTGAGGATGCCAAGCATCACGTCGCCGAACTCGCCTTTGCCGATGTTTTCTCTTATCTCTAAATCTCGTTCAGCTATTATCCAACCTAGAAAATTAAAAAATATTTTAATTCAAAATCTACTACACCGCTTAGAACGATTTTCACTGATATACAAGGTTTGAAGAAGTACTTACGGGCATCTACAAATCTCTGGTGCTGCGCGCTGTCCGTCTGGTCAGCGCTAGGGGGCGCCTGCGCCGCGTACGTGTGCTGGAAGTGGCCCGAGCTCAGTGCGCTCGACACGCTCGGCGTCGGCGGGTACGGGGGAGGTTGCTGCAAACAAATATACACTTTATTCTTCTATACTTTTGATACATTTTACAATAAAAAATATATACACTTATATTTTTGGACACATTTTTATTACACTTTTAAATGTTTATAAAATATTATTTACGGTTTTTTGCACATTATTTTGGAAAACTAAAACTAGTAACTCACAGGAGGATGCGGTGGATATGGCGGTTGCAGCACGCCGTTGTTATTTGCGCCGTTGATTGCCGCCTTCGGCAAGCACCGGACCAATTTCGTGCAAAGCCCATCTGCGTCTTGAAGGTAATGCTGTCAACAGAAAAGAAATGTTAAAAGAAGGTTTGCTTCAGTAAATAACTATTAAAATAATTGAAATCAACATACATGTATTAAATCCGTCATTGTGTCGAAAAACTCTT
>NW_013529021.1:0-1071 GCF_000836235.2 Papilio xuthus
ATACCTCATCCGACAGCCTATGAGAAGTAGAAGACATCACCGTTTCAAAATCTGAAATCGGTTGAGAAACCCGGAATATACAAGGTGCCAAACATTTTTAAAATTTTACACAATTTTCAAAAAATCGTAATTCTGAATTAAGATCAGTAACCTATTATTTTTATTTAACCATTCAATTACACACTTAATAACGAATAAAACGACACCTCACTTAGATTTTTCCGATTAATAATTACAAAGATATAGCCAAATTTAGTAAAAGGGAGACGAAAATCTTACGTAAATTAATTCCAAAAATTACTTTTTTATACTTAACTTTTTTAAAAATATTTTTAGACAAGGGGGCAAAACCCCACAAATAAATTAGATTTACATAAATTTTTGACCGAAAATAATTTTCCTTATATTTTATATTGTACTTTGAAAATCTGTAAATAAAATTATACTAAACCGTAGATTAAAAATACTTGCAAAAAAATCTAGGATAATTTAGTTGTGTAATATTATAAAGTAGAATACGTACTATAATTTAGATACTTAATTTAGATTTTTAGTGCTAGATTTAGTGTTAAAATTAAATTTTAAAAAATTAATTACGTAAGGTTTCGTCAATTTCCTTAATATTAAGTCGGGGGCTAGCCTGTCGTTTTAAATTAGTATTACAATTAATTTAGCATTATAAATTAGTATAAGTATTTTAACATTAATAAATATTATCGCTTTTATAACACTGTTAGTATTTTAATTTGTTATTAGTATCACTACTATTATTACACTATTAGAATTAATAAGGAATAGTTAATATTAGTATTATTATTATTATTATTAGTGTGTATTGATACTGTTATTGCTATAATTAATTACCACTAGTATAATATCTACATTGATAGTATTATCATCATAACTAATTAAGACACGACCCCCCGACTATAATTAAAAAAACAAAAAAAAATGTTTGGCTACCGCACACCGGAGAAGAGGGCGAGTACTTCACGAGAAGACCCCTCGCCAACGAAAACATCCAAAGCAAAGAGAAACATAGACAACTGGGAGCCAGTTAACACAGAGAGC
>NW_013529021.1:1953-3164 GCF_000836235.2 Papilio xuthus
GGAACAGGATGATAGAGGCAGGAAGATTACAAATAGATCTACAAAGAGTGAGAGTGGAGGATCAGTCCCCCCTCATACAATGCTCGACCTGCCTGGGATACGGGCATTCAAAGCGTTTCTGCAAAGAAGAGACCGAGAAGTGTGGGCACTGTGGAGGACCCCATATGGGAGACAAATGCCCCTCAAGGCTAAATGGCACAGCACCATCCTGCTGTAACTGCATGCAAGCCAAAATAGAAAATAACAGCCACAATGCATTTAGCCAAGAATGCCCCATAAGAAAGAAGTGGGAGCGAATAGCAAGGGCCAAAGTTAACTACCATTGCTGAGGGCACCCAGGGAGAATCTACAGCAAATAACACCCAAGAATATAAGGCAATACAAATAAACTTACAACGCAGTCAGACCGCAACAGCGGAACTTATATTAGAGGCCGCATCGAGAAAGCTCACATTTGCCATGATTCAAGAACCATACATAGGAAATATAGGAGAAGTCAAACAATATCCCGAAACCAGAATAATTCAACACGCAAGAACACCAAACTCAGATAAAGTAATAAAGTCCGCAATAGTATTATTTGACAAAACCATCAACATAACGCAATATCCAAATCTAACCTCAGAAAACGTAGCAATAGTAAAACTAAGAACCGGATCATGGGAGATAGGAGTGATCTCGATGTACCTGGAGGGAGACAAACCTATAGAACCACACTTAGAGTCAGTAAAGCGAGCAATAGACCATCTAGACACCCAAAATATAATATTAGGAGGAGACGTCAATGCCTGGAACACGTGGTGGGGAAGCCGGTTCACAAATAGCAGAGGAGAGGAAATAGCAGCACTATTAGACCAATTAGAATTACACCTCCTAAACACGGGATCTGACCCCACTTTCGACGCAGTTAGAGGCGATAAAAGATTTTCCAGCTGTGTGGATATTACCACTTGCTCAACAACACTACTAAATAAAATAGAAAACTGGCGCACCGATAGCAACATTATAAACTCAGACCACAAAGCTTTAACTTTCACTATCAACCTAGAAAAATCAACCGGAACAGATATAGAACGCACTACAAGAAAATATAACACAAGAAAAGCTAACTGGAGTGAATTTAAAGAGAAATTAGAATCGAACTTAATAAAATATAACGTAAACAAACAGGAAATAGAATTAGCCACAACCCCCCAACAATTAGATGCAAT
>NW_013529021.1:5033-6057 GCF_000836235.2 Papilio xuthus
CCACACCCGGCAGAACACATACATCTAGAATACCAATGCCTAAACGATCAAGAAGAAGTAAAAAACAACAGCGGATCAGAAATATTAATATACACAGATGGCAGCAAGATCGAGGAAAAAGTCGGGGCATCCCTTTCCATATGGAAAGGCGACGTCGAAATAAAACACCGCAAGCTAAAATTATCACCACACTGCACTGTCTATCAAGCCGAATTGCTAGCAATATACGAAGCCTCAGAACAAATCTTAAAAATGTCAGAGAAAAGCTACGCCATCTACAGTGACTCCAGATCATCTTTAGAAACTTTAATAAATAATGTAACAACCCACCCCTTAGCCGTAAAGACAAGAAATAACATTAAAATCGCTGCAAACAAGAACAAGACAATAGAACTCTATTGGATTAAAGCACATGCCGGATTAATAGGAAACGAGAGAGCTGACCTGCTAGCAAAAGAAGCCGCCCTAAAAACAAAAACAGCACCAAAATACAACTTATGCCCAATATCATTTGAAAAGAGACAAATTAGACAAGAGACCGTCGAGATGTGGAACAAAAGATACACCGAAAACGAAGCAGCTGAAGTAACCAAACTCTTTTTCCCAGACGCAACAATAGCTTACAAGACAATAACAAAAATTAGTATAACAAAAACACTTACCCAAGTTATGACTGGCCATGGCGGTTTCAGAGCGTATCTCCACCGTTTCAAACTCAGACCCGACCCCTCATGTAGATGCGATCCTGAAACAGACGAAAATATTAAGCACATTTTACTACACTGCCCAATATACGCCAATAGCAGATATAATTTGGAACAGGAACTGGGAGTTACATTGAATGAAAATACCATACACAGCATAATAAAGGAACCTGAAACAAGGGAAAGCTTTATAAAATACTGCGAAGAGATAGCCGAAAAGGTTATAAACAGGAACAAGGACTAAACTACAGAACGATTGGAAGAAAGAAGAATGGACGGGGAAGAAAGAAGAAAAGAAGAATGAACAGAAGAAAAAAAAA
>NW_013529022.1:0-500 GCF_000836235.2 Papilio xuthus
TAAAGCTATGTTTTACTTAATTTTTATATCTTCAAGTTCATTAAAAATAATAATAACTAAGGAGACCCATCAAGAATATATAATACTAGCGGACCCGACAGAAGTTGTCCTGTCTACACGTCTTTAATTTGAATAAATTAATATGAAGTTAATATTTTATGAAAATTGTGAATCTAAACCATTCCTAGATCCCCTTGAAAACACACAAAAAATTTCATCAAAATCGGTCCAGTCGTTTGAGAGAAGTTCAGTGTCATACACACTCACAGAAGATAATATTAAAAGAAAAAGAAATATTTTAGTAAGCTACATGCTACTTAATTACGTTTCATTTAGCCTAGATTAATATAGATTAAAGCAATTATATTTCAATTTGTCATTTTATTTAATTATTCCTAAGAGTTGTATAAAATAAAGTATAATCCGATTTCATTAAAAACGAAAAACAAAACTGTATATGTTTTAAGATAAAACGATTCACTAAACAAATATTCTGGCAA
>NW_013529023.1:0-192 GCF_000836235.2 Papilio xuthus
GTCGATCGGTAGGCTACTAGGGGAGCACTGGGCTTCGAGACTGTCAGCCAGGCATTCGGCTTTATCTTCGTCCAACATGGCTGGTGTCATATTTGAACGAGAGAGTGGTGGCATCGTCGAGTACGTGTCGCCTTTAAGTGACTTGGGAAGTCGCCAAAAGGCTAAGTGGGATGGCTTTATATTACGAAGTGT
>NW_013529023.1:361-618 GCF_000836235.2 Papilio xuthus
AGAGCAGTCCTCTATGGCGGTTTGGATATGACTTGTTAGAGAGCCGATCGCGGCGCCCATATCGTAATCCGTGTTAATTAGGTCGGGGACAGAGTTTAGTTGTGGGGAATTTATGTCTTTGAGCTTGGTACTAAGTTTGTGCCAGTCAACGACTGTTTTAGTTGGAGGATCAGTTTGTGCCGAGGTCCCTAGCTTTAGTAGAACTGGTCGGTGATCCGAGTGAAGCTCATGAATCACCTCAACGTTACGTAAGGTTA
>NW_013529023.1:789-983 GCF_000836235.2 Papilio xuthus
TTGCTATTGAAATCACCTGCAAGGATCGTGGCTCCTCCTAAAGATAGAAGGGATTCAAAGTCGGAGCGTAATATGGTTGCGCTTGGTCTACAGGGAAGGTAGACTGAAGCTATTGTAATGGGGGCGTGGCCAGTCATGGCCAGCTGACAGATCGATGCCTCTAGATGTGTTAACGTGGGCGTATCGATGGGTAC
>NW_013529024.1:0-531 GCF_000836235.2 Papilio xuthus
CTATTGCTATTACGAACTTTAGGTCAGTTGAATTAGAACCGAATGGATTAAAATGTTGTAAATACCGCTACCAAATATTGAGGGGTCAGTGGAAATATCGCTAGATCGCTACATGTAATGGATATATTAGCTTATATTAGCTCTGTTTAATACTTACATAACTTAGGGTCATATAAATCACGAATATGTAACAACAAAGTTGTGTTTGAACTTATATGTTTGTAATTTGTTTGTAAATCTTGTAGTGAGAATAAATAAATATATTATTATTATTATAATTCAGTTAGACCGCGAAATCTTTTGAGGTTGAGATCACGAAGCGAGATCGGAAATAACCGTGAGAATGTTACTAATACTACATATTTCAACATTATATAAGAATTTATAAAATCTTACGTTCACAATTTCATTTTAAAAACCTTATATTTGATGAGTATAATAATGTTTTGGTTAACTTAACTCGTCAGTTAGATTAGCGTAGACGTTAAGTTTAAAGTTTTGAAGTTACCAACTTACAAGTTCAGGCGGAAC
>NW_013529025.1:0-543 GCF_000836235.2 Papilio xuthus
AGCTTGTTTGTAGATATAAATGACATTAGTTCTCTTCCTCTTGTGGTTATGAGTCTAGATCCCCAATGAGAATGTTTGGCATTCCAGTCACCACCAGCAATAAATTTTTTCCTAAAGTCAAGAAGAATTCCTTGAAATGGCTAGCTTTAATGTTATGTTTTGGTGGGCAATATATTGATGATAGGTTAAATTCGCCACCTTTATCCTGTATGGAAACCGTTGTTGCTTGTATGTGTTCTTTTCTGAAACTAGGTAATTGATAGTGTTTAATGGAGTTTTTTTATTAAAATTGCAGTACCACCGTGGGCAGTGCAATCTGGATGGTTGGTGGAATATATGTTATATTGAGGTATTTTTATGTAACTTTTGTCAGTAAAGTGTGTCTCCGAAATGAGCATCGCCTCGATTTTATGAATATCAAGTAGTATTTTTACATCATCTATATTAGGCGATTCATTAATAATTCATTTCATTCATCAAGTAATTCATTTTAGTAATTTGTCAATTAGCTTGGTCATAAGTCCCATTAGGTTACTTATTTGT
>NW_013529026.1:0-691 GCF_000836235.2 Papilio xuthus
TTTAAATATTATTGTAATCGGAGAAAATTATTTGCGTGTTGACAGTGACAAACGTTGCCATGGTAATACAATAATTAATTAAATATTATTATTATTATTATGGTAGTTGATCATCATATTTGCTATAGGCAACTTTCGCCTTTTATTATACGTATGAAAAGCCTACTTAAATACGTAAAATAGTCAAATGGTATTGATGCCTACAATTACAATTAAGTCTTAAAAATGTGGTTTTAAAAATTTAGTTTTAACAGTGGTAGAGCCCGCTTTAACATCTTGTGTGCGTCCCGGAGGCCTAATTTAGTCCTCTTTCCCTTCCCACCCTTTTCTTATAGGGAAAGGATGGGAAGTTATTTTCTTTCTATGCATCCTCTCCTCCGTCGATTAAAGGTAGTCAAGGCATATGCAATTGAGTATGTCTATGGGCAACCGTCACTTCGCTATTTTATGCCCCAAAACCCCCTATACATAAAATTTTTTGAAAATCGTTTGAGCCGATGCCGAGATTCCAAATATATATATAATTGAAATATAAAGGATAAAAGCAATTAAGAAAAAAATATAGGCAGTTGCCTTGACAGCCTATTTAAAGGCAGCTAATTTCGCAAAGGGTGCATTAGTTCGTTGGCTTTCAAGGCGTTAGGTCGTGTCAAAGTGGTGGTGAAGAAGAAGAAGAAGAAGAAGAAGAAGA
>NW_013529027.1:0-749 GCF_000836235.2 Papilio xuthus
AATCCATTATTATGACCAAATGACCTATTTTGTTCTTTGCCATTGAAATTACTTCTCGTCTTCTTCCTATAATACCACTCCACCAAATGGTATGTATGCATTATATGAAAAGATCGCTATAGTTATGGTAAGCAATACTTTGGCTATGGAAATAAATACCTTTTTTTATCTCCGACAAATTATATGAACTATAAAAATTACATCATAGCGTGTCTCTTATCGTGGTGTAAATTGATCAATCACGTCTTGTGAATAAGGCATAAGGAAACTGCGTCGTCCGCACACGCAACTCGTCAATTAGAACATAACAACCTACTCCCACTGTAATATATAAAAAAAAAACTAAATAAAGATAATCAATACGATTAGCGTAATATCTATCCTAGAATCCAGAAAAAAAATTAAGGATCAAAATTAATAGGATGTCACTCTACGTTCCAAAACTTTTTTCTCGTGGACACTATTCAATATTTAACTGGTATCGGTGAAGCTTATTCTGTACATTTTTTCGTCAACTTGTGCTAAAATTGTGCCAAACTTTGTGGTCCGTGGACCCTAAAGACCACCTAATACATTCACGTATTACTAATATTATAAATGCAAATGTTTAGACAGACAGATGGATATTTGTTTGTATGTTCAAACGGCTGAACGGATCTCGATGTAATTTGGCATACAAATCTGGAAGAAGAATAGGCTATTAATTAAGGTTATTTTAACCCGCACGGAAAAAAAAAAAAAAAAAAAAA
>NW_013529029.1:0-547 GCF_000836235.2 Papilio xuthus
TAATATTATGTTAATTTAATTACAAAATTATTAGCAAGAAATTGTTGTACTTTTCCTCGTAATAATGGTAAGCGAATATTAGCGGCAAGGCACCTATTACATTTTTATAAAATCTGTTTATAAAAAAAAAATAAAATAAAAAATCCTTTATTGACCAAAAAAAAACATTTTCACAATAAAATTTGTGGGCTCTGTCTCCTGAACTAGTAAATACTGTGTTTCAGGAGTCAGCACCTTCTCTTATCTATTGCCTAAAGTTTATATATAATAGATACTTAACGTATATGTAATTAGATATAGATTATTATTATTTAGATACAAATATAAATACTAGATATATAGTGTGCGATAGTGTGTGTTTGTGCATGTGCGCTTGTGTCTTAGGTATGTATTGCTTTGTTTGTGGTTTTTACTACGGTTTATGATTTTTTGTTTTTTTTTTTAATTTTTTATATCCAAATTTCTTATTTTTTAAATGAAATATATATTTTTTTTACAAAGTGAGGTGAAATCGAATTAAACACATTATTAGTAATTTCAAATGATA
>NW_013529031.1:0-1180 GCF_000836235.2 Papilio xuthus
TCTGTGCATCGTTTCCTCCGTAGATTAAAGGTAGGCAACGCATATGCAATTGCGTATGTCTATGGGCAACGGTCACTTCGCTATTTCAGCGATTTCAGGTGGCCGATCGCTCGTTTGCCACCTTATGATATAAAAAAAAGGAATCACAACAAAAAATATATAATACTTTCTAAACGTAACAATTCAATTAATTTTAATACAAACAAAACTGTACAAAACATTCCAATAGTACTATCATTAGACTTGGAGTTCTTTGAAAATTATTCACTATTCATTTGTGTTAAAGTCAAAAATCGATTAAAGGATATCAGTCTGATCGAATCAGATAAACACAGACTTCCTGGTTCTATTGTTGTCGTCAGACATCGGTATCGTCTGCCGTCAATGCACAACTGGAATTAACGAACATGCGATTGATTTGGATATTCAAGCTATACGTCTGTTTATGGGGTAAACACGCATACAAATATGCTATTATCACAATTACTTTTTTTTTTATTCATTAGCACCTACTTCGAGTTAAGAGACCTATTTAGAGGCTATCTACCAATTACCATTACATCATCTACTACGAGCAGTCGCTCGCAACTCCGTCCCCGCGGAATTAAATAAAACTTAATTAATAGCCTATATGTTCTTCCAGACTATGTTCCCCGTCAAATTTCATCGAGATCCGTTGACCAGTTCTGGATGCATCATCCATCCATCTAAACATTCGCATTTATTGTATTAGTAAGATAAGATATAAAAATGTCTGTTAGTTTTCCTACAAGTAAAAGAAATTCTGGATCAAAATCTAATTACGAACAACATAACTTAAACCAAGCCAAAAAAGACCGTATTGTCGAGCTGATACTTCGAGAGTAAGAAGGACTGGTAGTAACTATAAGTATTAATATTTAGAAAGAATATTTAATTTAGAAAACATTTTCCACTGTCTCTTTCATGATGAAAAAGTGAGTCTATCTGTAGAGGAAGAAAAACACCCAATAAGTAAAGAGAATAATTAAATAAAATTGTGATTTATATGATTAAATGTGATTAAATAAAATTGTGTCCGTTTGCTTCGGCTAATATCATTTTCCCGATCATGGAATGCATGTTGAACTTGTTGTCGAATGGTATAGATAAAGCGAAACGGCGCTACTACAAACCCTAATATTATTAGATCTTGGCGCCC
>NW_013529032.1:0-868 GCF_000836235.2 Papilio xuthus
TCATCACGGAGTGGTAAACTGACGCAAAATCGACCGTCACTTAAACGCGTAGTAGTGGAAAGGAAGTGCTGTTCGCATAGTTTTTCCTCTTGAGTCAAGGGCTTATTGTGGGGAAAACTTTCTAATTCCCAAAATCTTGACAAGGCCTTTTCCAAGTTCAAGTTATAATTTTCATGTTGATCTATAGATAAATTATTAGGAAAATTATCATCCTTGAGACAGAAGTTGCATATTGATAAATTATTTGGTATAGAATTTTTAGGTAAATTAGGTAGGGGGCCAGCAACGAGCCAACCAAGTTTAGAGCTACGTAGATTAGGGGTTTTGGTTTGGTCCCCTAGACGGCGCTGCTCTGAGCCTATCAGGTCCCAGAATAAGTCAGCGCCAATGAGCATATCAATAGAGGATGGTTCGTTAAAACTAGGATCCGCTAATTCAAGTTTAGGCAAATTTATGTCTTTGTAATCAAAAGATATCTTTGGCAAATTGCTGGATATTATAGGTAAAACTAAACAAGTCATTGTTACGTTGAAAGAACTATTATTGGATTGTAATCGTAAAATGCATCTTTTCGTATTTAGGTTAACTTGAGCATTACCAATACCAAGTATATTAACGTTTGAAGGCTGAGGCGTCAAGTTTAATTTTTGTTGGACCGACTCGGTTATAAAAGAAGACTGACTTCCGCAGTCAAGTAAAGCTCGCACTGTAATAGATTTGTTAGTTATGGGATTAGATATTAAAACCTTGGCTGTACACAACAACACTTCAGTAGAAGACAAGACGGACATTACTACCGATTGATCAGGCGGAACGCTATTACTAGAATTTTCACATTCTTTAATAATATGTAAAAGTGAATTATGAC
>NW_013529032.1:2731-3630 GCF_000836235.2 Papilio xuthus
CACAAAGAAATGCGCACGTGGGATGACTTTCAACTTTGATGATAGATGAATATAATAGCAATTAGATAATTTAAATTTGTTCAATAATTAGGCACTCACTATAGCTAGATATAAGCGTAATTAGCGAAATTTTTTAATCATTTAAACGCTGAAAAGCCAAAATATTTGTTTGCAAATCAAAGCAAAAGGCAATTAGGAAAGTAGATAAGGAACGGGCTCACTTGAGAAAGGCAGGAAGCAACAAAAGAAAGCAGTTCCAATAGGCGATGCTGGCTGACTTCCACGTAGGCGTGAGGCTCCTTCGGGATGTTGCTTGAAACGTAGACCGGCGTGAGGAAGTCTAGTTGCACGGGCTCCGATGTAGTCACAGCCCTTTGTAGTCCTCCAAGAAGGTGTAGAAGGCTGGACGGATGCACGTGTCGATGACCTTTGTTTGTCCTTCGCTCGGCAAAATGGTTGCAACTTCGAAATTGTTGTTTCTGGCTTTTGCAGGTCCTGTCACGGTCGCCACTTTGTTCAATACAGAACAAGAAAATAAAAAACTGTTGGAAATATCTTAGATTCGCGTTTAATTAGAAGAAGTACATTAGTAGTGCGACATGTGTGCGCTTGAGTGCGAGAATTGCGAGAATGAATCGAATGAGTGAGTGCTTGCAGTTGAGTGACGTCGCCCCCGCGCCGCTCGGCCAGGTGTCAAGTTCGGCGCAGACAGTAATGCTATTGGATAAGGTGCTTGATAATTCTACAGATTTAGACACCCTAGTTTAATTAACTTAAATTGCGTACTATTAAAATATTAAAATATATCGTTTCACATTTACATTTTTGATAATGATTATTCGCAGATTGCCCACCAAATGAACGGTACTATAAATGTTCTTTGGAGGTTTGCTACAAGA
>NW_013529033.1:0-591 GCF_000836235.2 Papilio xuthus
GCGGAGTCGGCCCGTTTTAACTTGGTCGCCCGTACATGCTCCTTTCCGAATGATTGCTGCTTTTACCTCCTCAGGTGTCGTCGAGTCGTCCAGACCTTCGATCTTAACATCGATTAATTTCTCCGGTCTGGAGACCTTGATGTTGTCATCCTGGTATAGTTCTTGGAGTTTTTGTGCCAAGATATCTGCCTTAGGGGCGCTAGTGGCGCCGGGGATGCGGATGATAGTGGCACCGGTCACCGCCCGACGGAATTGCACCGCTTCGACGCCTATCACCTCCTTTAAGTCGATCTTTGACTTCGCCTCCCTAAGGATGCCGCTGTACGTCAGCCCCTTCGTGATGGCCGCTTCGGTGAGCGTCACGACTACAGCAGCGCTTCTTGGCACTTTTAGTCTTTGCGGCGGCGGCGGTGCAGGCGCAGATGTAGATGCCTGCACGGGGGCCGCTTTCGGTTTGTGCCGTTGCGCCTTTCCATTTCTCCCAACCGTTACCCAATTTTCCTCAAGCGCGTCCGGATTAAGAGGACGGGGAGGAAGGGCACTTGATGATGTTACGGGGGCGACGGGGGAGGACCTCAGGTTCACGCCAGT
>NW_013529034.1:0-1286 GCF_000836235.2 Papilio xuthus
AAAAGTCATTTAAAATTTAATTATAAATTATATTTATTTAATAGTTTTTATTTAAAATACACGTTTATTTTAGACGTTTAATGATTTACAATTTGTTACGGGGCAAATTGGATAAAAAAATCAAGGTAGATAGAAAAGGAGTAACCAGAAAAATAAATGACTAAACATAACTTATTTGAATAAAAGATACCTCTTAAATGTAAGCCATTAACGATATTACGAATTAAATGCTTTAAATTAAGATGAATGTATTGTTTTGCTTTTTCCTATCTAAATATGTTAAAAATTTACTGCCTGGGACATTATCTTATGGCACCCCAAAATTTTAAGATTACGTATGAATTATCTTGGTCAAAATAGCTAATAACCTTAAAATTTGTGAGTGTATTTGTTTTAAACATTAAAATGTCTTAAGTTTTTAAACCATATTTTGAAGATTTTTTTTTATATAATTTTTTTTTAAAAAAAGAGAGACAAATATTATGACACTTCAATTTAAACTTTTTTAATACTAAGTCAACCCCTTATCGCTTTTAATAACATCTTCAATCCTTGTTTCCATCGATTCGACAAGCCTTTTAGGTTCTTGTTTCGAATCCGGCCGGGATTGTTTATAAAAAAAAGATATCGACCCCCTAAAAATGAATAATTTGACATCTGAAGAATTCGGCCGGATTCGAAACAAGCACCGCCTTTTACAATATCTTAACTAGATTTCTGTCAGTTTTAAATTATTGACGTTTTTATTCATTGAAGCTGTTATACGTTTTATTATCTTCATTAACCAGCCAGGAAAGTTTTCCTAATAGGGGGTTTCTATTGATTTTAATCTAAGGAGAATGCTGTCTAGAACATCATGCCTAAATTATTACTTTTTAATCAGTTTTTGGTAGAACCGAAACATGGGGGTTTGCATTATTTTGTTGAAACAAAACTTTTAGGATATTCTGTTTAATAATAAAAGGAAGTAAATAATCTCTGAGTGCATCCTGATATTTTAAACTATTGACCGTTACATAAATAAAAGCTATTACGGTCAAGACCGCCTTTAAGACCTTTATACACTTCCCATAATTCTTCTTTAAAAATTTATATCTTTTTAAAAAATTTCCAGAAAAAAATTTACATAAATAAATTTTCCCGAAGGAAGGGTACTCAAAATAAACATGACTTATTTATTAAACACCAATCAAAGTTGTAAACAGGACAAAAGCCTATTTAATTTTCTGTAATAATTAAAACAGGTTTAGATCATGATTGATATGCCGCCTATGGTTCTTTGGAAA
>NW_013529035.1:0-753 GCF_000836235.2 Papilio xuthus
AAAAAAAAAAAAAAAAAAAAAGGTTAGGTTAGGTTATCACCGATGCGTTAAAACGTTTTTACCGTTTTCGCGTCGCGTAGAGTTAGATGTGATGATGATGATGATGATGATGATGATGATGGATGATGGATGATGATGATATGATCGTCGTCGTCGTCGTCGTCGTCGTCGTCGTCGTCAGAATCGTCGTCACACAACACACAACAACAGCTAGCGGGGTGCGGTGGCCGGTGACCTCCTCGTGGTGCACCCTGGAAACTCCCCACCTTCTGTGGGGAGGCTAACAACCGGCCGGGGAGGGGATAGTGTTCGCGGGGCTATACCGGATAGGGCTACCCATACCGGGCAGGCCCGCGAACACTACGGGGCTCTTGTCGGGTCCTGCGGTTAGCGCAGACCCTGGACGGGGCCCAATGGGCGGCGTTGGGCGCGGCGTGCACCTAGGTGCCGTCGTGCAGACCGGAGGGGTGTTTTCCGCGGGGCTATGCCGGATAGGGCCTCCCATACCGGACAGGCCCGCGGGAAACACCAGTGGACCCTTAGGGGTCGGAGGATGGCGGCCTGCTAGGCCGCGAGGGAGGGGGACCTCACCCCGTATCAAAGGCGGTTTCCGGTGTCCGACAACACTGGAAAATGGATGTAATGGCAAGCTTCAAAAATGACATACCCCAGGAGGGTACCTCCAGCCTTGCTGGAGGAGAATCCCTCCCCGCGGCCTCGGCCGCGGGCTGCCCCTCGTATTCTGGGGGGGGC
>NW_013529036.1:0-1570 GCF_000836235.2 Papilio xuthus
AATTGAATTAACAATGCAATCTTTATATCATAATACAGTCCACACATCGAATAATTTCCACACATCGAATAATTTCCACACATCGAATAATTTCCACACATTAACTCATACAGATTACCACTTTAACAAAAACTCAGTTATATCAGCTCATATAACTTGTGAACAATCTTGTGATGAATTATTAAAACGGTTTTGGGAGCAAGAGGAACTAAAATCTTCCCCAATACTTACACCAGAACACATATTTTGCGAAGAACTTTACAAAAGCACAACTACTAGAGACCCAACAGGTCGCTTTACAGTAAAACTTCCAATTATACAAGACAAGCTAGATCAGCTAGGTGATTCCTACAGCATCGCTCAAAAGTGCTTTATGTCATTAGAGAAAAGATTCACTAACAATCCAGAACTTCATAAACAATATTCTGAATTCATTGATGAATACATAAACTTAGGTCATGCATCTTACATACCTACTTCTTCATCTCCATCAGACACACAAAAGGAAATAAAAAGATTCTTTCTGCCTCATCATGCAGTTATAAAACCAAGTAGTGTTTCAACTAAATTACGTGTAGTTTTTAATGGAAGTAGTCAGTCATCGACATCAGTGTCTCTCAATGAAGTCTTACATGAGGGTCCTAACATTTACACAGATCTAATAGACATTATATTAAGGTATAGAACCTATAAATATGTACTGTCATGTGATTTAATTAAAATGTTCAGAAATATAAACATAGATCCTTCACATTGCAACCTGCAATGTATACTATGGAGAGCATCTCCTAACGATGATCTTAAAGTTATTAGACTGAATACAGTCACATATGGGACTAGAAGTGCTCCTTATCTAGCATTTAGGACATTATTAGAGCTTGCCCATCAGGATGGTCACATCTATCCATTAGCAGCAAAATGCATTTTATATCAAACATTTATGGATGATGTCCATTGTGGAACAAACTCACTCTCTGAAGCTAGAGAACTTTGCAATCAATTAATTTCTCTATTTAAAAGAGGTGGTTTCCAATTACATAAATGGTCATCTAACAATCCTCAGATATTACAAGATGTTGAAAGAAACAAAAGTCAGCATTCACCAACCAGTCTTATTATTGGTGATGAAACTAGTACATTAGGTCTCAAGTATGAACCTGCAACAGATACATTTAAAGTTAACATTCCCTCTCAGCAATGTAATTTACATTTTACTAAAAGAATTGTTCTCTCAATAATTGCCAAGATTTATGACCCACTCGGTTACCTTTCACCTGTTACAATCACTGCAAAACTTTTCATGCAACAGCTATGGAAAGAATCCAGTATCATACAATGGGATACACCATTACCTAAACATTTACTACAACAATGGCTGTCCTTCTATGATAATATTCAAATATTAAAAGATATTACTATTCCTAGATATTGTTTCTCAGATATACCAAATGAAATTTACTTAGTAGGATATTGTGATGCCTCACTAGTTGCTTATGGCGCATGTGTCTACATTGTAGCACATTATCCTAATCATAAACCAACTTCTAATTTAGTTATTAGCAAAAGCAAA
>NW_013529037.1:0-636 GCF_000836235.2 Papilio xuthus
AATTACATTAACGCGGCAATTTCTGTAATTAATGGAGTTCGCCAACTGTCATAATAACGCAACTTTGCCCGCTGCCGAATAGTTGACGGGCCGCGGTTGTCTCTACACCTATTGGATCTATCTTTCAATATTGCTAACATCGTGTTTCTTTATCAAAACATATTGATATTTTTAAAAGGAACGAGCGGGATAACAATATTTTTACAAGTGTTATAGCAGTGGGTCATTACATTTACATCATTGAATACAATGCAACAGTGTTTGAAAATCAAGGAGATTTTTTTTATATTGATTCTTGATGGAACCGGCAGTTCCTCTAGTGTTGCGGATGTCAATAGGAATCGTTGATCACTTCGGTGTTGCCGCCGCTCGATTGCCTTCTTCTTTTATAAAAAAAACTGTTTCGTTTTAAAATTAATAAATCAAACCGGTTCACCTGAACCTACCTATACCAAATGATGCCGTCTGCAATCGTTAATATCCAAGAACGATTGGCTTTCTATAATTTTGACGTATTTAATTATTTTATCGTTCTTTCTCCGAAGTTTGAACTGAAATTAATTAATTAACTATAGCTTTAATTAAATCATCTCAGCTTCGAAACATTTATCCGACGTTTTTTGTGTAACAATTTCG
>NW_013529038.1:0-194 GCF_000836235.2 Papilio xuthus
CTGCCCCCGATAGGCACAACAGAAGACGGAATAAAAAGATCCATCCCCTGAAGCACCACATCGGCAACAGAGTCGGCAACAGCGTCGGGATCATCCAGACTGAAGCAAACTCGCTCCCATGGGTAGGATGCAAAAAAGGACCGCATCTCATCCCAGTCTGCCGACCTGTAGTGCCACACTCGGCGAAAGCCATT
>NW_013529038.1:418-953 GCF_000836235.2 Papilio xuthus
TGGTACGAGAGCCAAGCCAATCGGCATGGTGGGCGTTGAAGTCGCCAAGTACCACGATTTCAGCGGAGGGGATCTGTGCCAGAACGGAATCTGTAGCCGTTTGGACTTGCTCCATGAGTCGGTCTGTTACGGCATTACCGCTATGGGACCTATAGAGGCACGCGTAGACCCGCGGATGGACATCGCCATCTACGCGCAGCCACAAAAGAGATAGGTCCCTACCTTCAAGAAGGCTGAGGCGACGAGAGCAGACATCCTCTCTGACGTACACGCATACCCCAGCCCGGGGCAAAAAGGAGTGTTCCAGTTTGTATCCGGGGCAGGATAAGTACGATGTGTCCGCCGGAGAGGATATCTGTGTCTCGGTAAGGAAAAGCAAGGCCGGCTTGGCCGTCCGGAGATGGTAGTGGACGGCCTCTAAGTTGGAATGGAGCCCCCTGATATTACAGAAGTCCACAGCGTGGGTGGACGGGGGTGGTAGTGTCTGGCCTCGTTTGCCCCGGCCTTTAAAGCGAGCGAGCGGAAAGGTGCCCCC
>NW_013529039.1:0-940 GCF_000836235.2 Papilio xuthus
CTCCACTTCACGCATGGTTAGTGGGGGGAAGGGCGGCGGCGAATTGTCGCCTCCTTCTCCCCACTTTCCTGCGTCTGAGCGGGGGCGCGAGGGGGTTTTCCTCGCGCTCTCGCTCTCTTTCCTCCTTCTGCGAAATTACTATTTCGCAGAAGGAGGAAACTGCCTCCCATGACCCCTCACTACCCAGCATGGCGCGAATTACGCCTGGGAGTGAGAGGTCATCTCCAATTGCCGCTGCCAGAGTGCGGCGCTCTTCGGACCACGCTATACACACTTGAAGGGTGTGTTGCGCGGTGTCCTCATCAGCGCCGCACTCGTGGCACGACATCCTCTTCTCTCGTTGTATTCGGTGCAGGTATCGCCCGAAGCAGCCGTGTCCCGTCAGTAATTGTGTCAACCTGTAATTTAACACGCCGTGGCGCCTCCCGCACCAGTCCGGGAGCTGTGGGCGTATAGCCTCTATGGTGCGGGCGCCGTATTGGGCGCCCGCTAGGCTATTGGCCCACAGCTCTATGGTCGTCCGCTTTCTCCTCGCCCGGGAGCGGGCGAGCTCTTCTGGGGCGAGCGATTCGCCACGGGCTCTTTGCTCGACCCGCTCCCGGTACGCTTCGGCCAGCACACCCGCTTCTATCTCCCATGGGGGAGTGCCGGCCAAAGCGCAGGCCGCTGCATGGCCCACCGTACGGTAGGCCATGCATGCGCGCACCGCGACGATGCGCTGCGGCCTGCGGAGGAGGGCCCTGTTCGGCGCGTCGAGGGCTTCTGCCCATATCGGCGCGCCGTACAGGGCCATACTGCGGACGACCATAGCGTACAGGCGTCTGACCTGCACGCCCGGACCTCTCAGGTTCGGGAGGAGCCTGGCGAGGGCGGAAGCTCGGAGGCTACCCTAAGTTAGGGGTGATTAGGTCATAGTCAACCACGCTGGCCAAGTGCGGGT
>NW_013529040.1:0-966 GCF_000836235.2 Papilio xuthus
CCGGTTTCAGTCGATAAAGTATCGAGACTGGCTGGCGGGTAGCCAAACTTGTGGTCTGAATTTGTGCGAAAGTCCATATCCTTATTAGAAATTCTTTTGTAACATACTAATGTAAGAAAACTTCGTGTTTGCAACACACTCTCATTTAATTAAAAGAAAAAAAAATCGTTGTTCTGAATACTGAATCATTAATATGTTATGTAGAAACTGCATAAAACTTTTCATTATAATTTAGTGTAATTAAATACAAAAATAAATATAATCAAACTAAATTTTAATATCAACCTCATTTCTCACAATCACGATCATGCAAAATCAAAGTAAACCATAGCCACATAGAATATTAACAACTATATTATAAAGTACTAGTGTAGTAATATACCGTCCGTGCCAGATTAAAAAATATATAGTAGCTGTTTTTAGACCTGCTGAACCATGCATATAAATTTTCATAAAAATCAGTAAAGCCGTTTCGGAGGAGTATAGTCACAAACATTGTGACACCAGAGTTTTATATATAAGACTAGCTGTCGCCCGCGACTCCGTCCGCGCGGGATTATTAATAGATGTTGGCCGATTCTCAGACCTACTCAATATGCTCACAAAATTTCATGTGAATCGGTCAAGCCCTTTCGGAGGAGTATGGGAACGAAAATTGTGACACGAGAATTTTATATACAAGACTAGCTGACGCCCGCGACTCTGTCCGCGCGGGATTAAAAATAGATGTTGACCGATTCTCAGACCTACTCAATATGCTCACAAAATTTAATGAGAATCGGTCAAGCCGTTTCGGAGGAGTATGGGAACGAAAATAGTGACACGAGAAATTTATATATAAGATAAAACTCTACTAAATTCGCTCCGCTTGTCACAGTATACGCAATATCGTTGAGTGAACGCCGACTGCTAGTGTCATCATTTCTGCTTCATCTCTCGTTAGAACACAATTGTGGACGTGAAATT
>NW_013529041.1:0-601 GCF_000836235.2 Papilio xuthus
GGTTGAGGACCACGAGACCGGTCTCCGTCGCCCAATCCTCCAGCTCCCGACCACGCGGATCCGTGACTGGGCAGCCCCAGGCCGAGGACTTGGCATTGAGGTCCCCGGCGACGAGCACCCGGGCGGAGCGACTTCTGCCGATCAGGACGCCGACTTCGGAGAGAAATCCCTCGAAGTCGGCGAGACTCCGATTCGGCGAGAAGTACGCCCCGACCACCAGGATGTCGCCGACGAGGGCCGCCACATATCCTCGGCCTCGGACCACGTCCGCGAAGGCCGGAGAGCCTTCGATGGACCGGGACGTTAGGGCCACTAGCCCGTCCAGATCCCCCACCCAGTCGTCCCCAGACGGAACCCGGTAGGGCTCGGACACCACCGCCACATGTATCTTCCACTCCGCCATGCTCTGGAACAGGAGGTCCTGAGCTCTGGCGGAGTGGTTGATGTTGGCTTGGAGGAGGTTTAGGGCCATTATTCGATGGCCATAGCAACCTCCTCAGCCCCAGGCACCTCTGCCTGTGGGGGTGGGTGGTGTGGGGTTACGGGTACGCGTGAGCACTCCTCCGCGACCCAGCCGGCGACCGTCCGCTATCGGACCCAC
>NW_013529042.1:0-194 GCF_000836235.2 Papilio xuthus
ACTGAAGCTATTGTAATGGGGGCGTGACCAGTCATGGCCAGCTGACAGATCGATGCCTCTAGATGGGTTAGCGTGGGCGTATCGATGGGTACACAGTGCAGGGATTTCTTATAGTAAATGATAGTACCACCGCCTGGGGCGCCGGTTCTGTCATTTCTAACGATGTTATAATTAGAGACTTTAGGGTCTCTCAT
>NW_013529042.1:393-574 GCF_000836235.2 Papilio xuthus
CTAGTTGTGTTCGAGGGCACATACGATGTGCTTGTACTTTTTAATTAAGTACAGTCGGGTTCCTATATTTCCTGACGCTTTTTCGTATTCGTCGGCGAATGTTAGAACTTCCTCCATATTGAGGCTCATAAGACGGTTGAGGGATTCAAAAGGATTCCCTGTCGTTTTAGGTGGCGTAGGC
>NW_013529043.1:0-1026 GCF_000836235.2 Papilio xuthus
TCTTACAATCGTTTATCAGGCGGGTTATCTGACCTGTATATCTTCATTATCTCGTCTCTGAGATGCGACGATACGGGCTCGAGGACGATACGCTAACTGTTCAATAAATACGTCATTTTTCCTAACAAACTCTTTGATTGCTTGTGTAATACTGGCCAGTTAGTATACAAGTAACTGGCCGGTAAGAATGATTTAATCTTTATTTTATATCATTCATTTGTTACTAGCTGATATCCGCGCGGAATTAAAAAAATCATTAGTAGCCTATGTGTTGTTCCAAGCTATAATATGTTCTTCATTCTAAATTTCGGTGAGATCCATACAGCCGATCTGGCCAAGCCAAAACATCTGTGTTGTTGTTTGTATATGTATAAATTCAATTATATAAGAATAGAATAAAGAGAACACATTCTTTGTTCTCTGACAATTTATTCTTGAATAGATCTGGTCCGATATACGAAAGTTAGTTACTGGATATTCAATATTGAATTTGCGTGGTCGACAGAACGCGATACTTGGAAGCTCAACCGGAAATAACTTGAAATATATGCGGTTTTTCATAGACAAAGTACATTGTATTCAAGTTATTTTTAAATTTATACGTAAAAGATAATGTTTAGTTAAACATGTTTTCGTGATGAGGTAGCTCAGAGCCAGGAGACGGACATAGGATACTATTACATTTTTTATAATTTTTTTTTCGAATGTATGCATTGAAGAGCTGCTTTTTTTAATAATATTATAAATGCGAATGTTTACATGGATGTGATGTGGATGGATGGATGGGTGGGCTACACTTTTTTTTTATATATCCACTCATACGGAGCCGCGGACGACAGCTAGTAATTATTATTTGGAAATTTAACCTCTAAATCTATGGAAAAGAAATATTCTTTTTATTAGAATTAAAAAGTGAACGAAGTATAAAAACAGCCAGTATTCGTATATGTTTTTAGTCTGATTTTTTTTTTTTATAACAGAAGGGGGCAAACGAGCAGCGGGAACACCGAGGTGTTCAACGACGCC
>NW_013529045.1:0-1445 GCF_000836235.2 Papilio xuthus
TATTGTAATTTAATTAAATCAATCGGTTACACTCGATAATTTTGAATTAAAAAGAATTATTGGACTAAACCTGTCTTTTTAAATGTGAACAAATTTTGGTGCAATTACTATGAGTAGGTACACAAATTAAAGAATAAGTTTTAGTATATAGTTTATAGTATTATTTTGGTAGTTTAATTAATTAGTCATTTAATTACTGTAAGAATGTAAATATAATTTATTTTATTTTTCTATGTATAATATTCAAGAGAATTAGGTAAAACCACTATATTGTACATGAAAATAAAAAACAAACAATTAAAGAATTTATCATTGAAATATATAACAAAAGAAATGAAAACAGAGGACGAAATTAATGAGAAGTATTTTTGTGGATTTTATAATTTGATTGGAGCAAGAAACAAAAACGAGATAGTAGAATGTCTTGGGAATAGCACGGACAATCTCTTAATTTAGTTAATTGGTAGTTACGGACAAGAGATTCAAGATGTTCTTGAAAGATCACGAATGTCTTTATCCAATTTATTTAACGACCCTAGCGCTCTCATTATAGATTTAAGTGGACATCGCAGAGGACACCTTTGCATTTGTCCTTCGTTAATATCATAGAATTTGGCTTAGAAAGATTTTAATTGTACTACGATTATATTGATTTCATTCAATGGAACAATTCCAATTTGTTCCAATGAAAATGTCGATAATCTAATTGATTCGTCAGACAACCTTACATGTAAAATTTATTTTAATTATTCTGTTTTAAAATTAATATATACAACATTTAGTAAAGATAATAAAGCTTTATTTCTTTACTTTTTTATGACGTTAAACCCTAAAAATAATAATAAAAATCATATCACAAAAACTTTAATATAATGATTCAATAGGAAAAGCGATAATACCTATTGTGTTCAGTTAGACGTAATGGTAACATTAAAGGCTTACACGCACAACGGCGCGGCTGTTGATTTTCAACCCGTTCAACCGAACGCCCTAATTAATCGACAAACTTAAATTTACTAGAATTTTAATGTGTTTAATTATTAATTCAAGTTATTATACTAAAAGTATGTTACCTTTAATTTCGCCGTATACTTGTGAAAATTTCAATCATTACATTCCAATTTCAATTATGGGAACGTTAGTATAAAACAAATATTATATTTTTAATATGTTTTAATACAATTACTTGAAATGAAATATAATTTATATTAAATAAAAGTCTCGTCTTGTTATTCACAAAATAAAGTAAGTATAAATTAATTCTAAAATAACTTGTTTCAACAAATTCATTATCAATCAATTAAGCTAAGACAAATGTAAGTTACGCTTCATATTTACTACAGATTTCTAGCCTTTGTCCATGTTCCATCAATTCACTCACGATAGCTCTTTTGACAAAGTATTTTAATCTCTGCATTGCGCCACCCTCAACGGATTGAGGATTA
>NW_013529046.1:0-1539 GCF_000836235.2 Papilio xuthus
TGAACTCTCCGTTGACTCTGGAACTAGTGACACAGATGATGACAAACATAAGTGAGTTCTTCTTTCTTCTGTCTTTCTTTCTCTTTAGCAGAATAATGAAAAGTCAGCAAAATTTGATGTTAAGGTTTAAAAGCTTTTTCATAGTTTTTGATTAATGGTGTTCCATTTTATAAATCACTAGCTGGCCTACGAATATGTTAGTGCGGAATTAAAAAAAAACTTAATTAGTAACCTATGTGTTCTCCCAAACTATGTTCTATATGCCAAATTCTATTGAGGTCCGTTCAGCCGTTCTGGAGATACCTTCAAACATCCATTCATCCATCCATCTATTTAAACATTCGCATTTATAATATGAGTAAGATTAATATATCTCAAATATGCTATGATATATATTTTGACATTTAAATTATATTCAATGTTATATTTCAGATCGACGGTGGGCAATAAATCAAACACAAACCAGAATCAGTTACGATTGTCTGGATGCAGCACCAAAGTCAGTAAGAATCATTTGCTCCTCCATTTTGTAAGCTTTCATTTTTACCACATCTCTGTTAACCCCAAAACGCGTAGTTATTGCAGCGTGCGAACGCGAAAATGCTTCAAAATTTTATTCATTTAACTAACCAAATGCATATGAACACTAATGTCACCCTTAGTGTAGATTTTTCATATTAAATGTACACTAAAGGTGTCATTAGTGTCCAATTGAATGACAAAGTTAGTGTCTAATTTACAATAAATCACATTTTATACAGGATGTCAAAATCAAAGTAAAGCATTTGGAATAAAATTTTGCGACACCCCGTATAGTAACGAAATTAACATAAAGTTATTGTATTGTAATATTTAATTTGCTTAGTTTTGTTTATTATTAATTTTATTTTAATGTATTTGTGTTATGTTTTATGTACATTGTATATCATTATATTTATAACCGTAAAAACTAGTAAAATGGTTTTTAAACCATTGCAATTTTTGTTAATTTAATCTTTTTTACAGGGTCCATCGCGAGAAACTCTTACTCTAAAAGAGAAATTGAAACGGAAAATGCAAGCTCAATTATCAAAGCAATGTGAGTTATTTTCACAATTAAGGCATTTTTTTACAAAGTTCTGAATAAGCTATTTGAAACATATTTGTTAAATAAAATCCTCTTTGGTGTGAAAATGTAGCAAAGTATGGCTTTATCTCTTAATACAAATCAACTAACACAGCGGACTGAGAGATAGCAGAGTTAACTCATTCCATGTAAATTCGCCTGAACTTTCCAGGAATGGACTTCTTCATTTTATGCTGTACTAGCTGTTGCCCGCGACTCTGTCCGCGCGTAGAATAATTATTTTATACACATGCCAAATTACATCGAGATCGTTTCAGTTGTTTTGGAGATACCTTCAAACAAACATCCATCCATCCATTTTAACATTAGCATTTATAATATTATTAATAAGACTAATTAAAAAAAACTAATAAATATGTTGATGTGATGAAAAATGTTGCAGTGCGTGCTGACAAGCGCGCTGAGGCTGAGCG
>NW_013529047.1:0-2497 GCF_000836235.2 Papilio xuthus
GTTGCCCGCGACTCCGTCCTCGCGGTATTTAAAAAAACATAATTAGTAGCCTATGTGATCTTCCACACTATGTTCTATATGTATGCCAAATTTTCATCAGATCAGCCGTTCTAAAAATCCCCTAAAACAATTATCCATCCATCCAAACAATCGTATTTATAATATTAGTATGATTGCCAAATTTCATAAAGATCCGTTTACTTTTTAGGAGTTACCTTACAAACATCCATCCATCTAAACCAGTATTTCCCAAAGTGGGCGATAACGCCCCCTTGTGGGCGCTGCAGGTCTCAAGTTGCGGGCTATAGTAAAAGTTTCGTTTAGAATTCGGGGCGCTAAAAAAATATTTATTCTCAAAGTGGGCAGTAGACAAAATAAGTTTGGGAACCACAGCTCTAAACATTCGCATTTATATAAGTAAGATAGTAAGACTTCATTATTTAAAGAATAAAATTGCTGAAACCGACACAGTTTTATAATTTGTATTCAACTGTGCGGTGTTTAATCACAGTGTAAGTGTGGGATCATTGAAAGCCTTACAGAAAGCTGCGCTCAGACGACGGATTATTTAGAGACTAAGTATACTCAACAGCCTTCTATTGACACTACGAAGTAGTTAAATGGTCACTAAGGAGCCCTTAAATGTGGATTTTTAAGTATCGTGACAATGAGAGCGATTTTAGTGAAAATTTAATGTTTTTGGCTACCTAAAAATCGTGTGTAATTAAAGTAAAATTATTTGCTTTTTGAGACCAAAATCTCTGTATAAAACATGTCATTATTTTTGAAAAACATTGATATGTCCACGGTTACTGTTATAAAATTTGGTTGCTACCAAATGAATTATATTCAAGCCCAGTAACGTCCCTGGGGGTGGCAGATATGTAATGAATTTTAAATCCGCCCTCGCTTCGGAAACAATTTACTAGTCGCTACTTATTTCCCTCAGGGTGGCGGCCTTTGAACGAGAGTTTTATTCGCTTCTTTTTATTTTCTGATGCAGACATGCAGCAAAAGTCCTTTGCTTACTTTACATATTAAAAAAAAGATCGTAATATGCTTTATTAATTTTTTATTTATTTATTAATGCTTTCATAAGAAATAATTATATTAACACTACCTATCGACCGCGACTCCGTCCGCGCGGTATAAAAAAAAAGATATTAAGTAGCCTATGTATTCTTCCAGACTATGTTCTATATGTATGCCAAATTTCATCGAGATCCGTTCAGCCGTTCTGGAGATATCTTCAAACATCCATCCATCCATCCATCCCAACATTCGCATTTATAATTTATATTATTATAATATTAGTAATATTTGATCCTACAAAACGATTTCAGACAAATGTCAAAATTGTCCTTTTTTAATAATGTTGAATACTTATTTAATAATATTCTTACTTCATAAAATAAAATAATTTTAACATAAAATACAACAAAAGACAACATAAAAAATAAATTGTACGTAAGAGTCATCTGAAAATCTATATATACACGCGTATATATAAAAGAAAGTCGTGTTAGTTCCACTATTCATAACTCAAGAACGGCTTTACCAATATGCCTGAAAATTGGTGAGGAGGTAGCTTAAAGCCAGGAGACGGACATAGGATACTATTTATTCTTTTTTTCGAATTTATGCCTTGAAGAGCTGCTTTTTATTTAACTGATCTATATATTAAGTTTTTTTATATATCCACGCGGACGGAGTCGCGGGCGACAGCTAGCATTTCTATACAAAAAATACAGAAATACATGACACTAATAATACGCGCTAATTTCACAAAAATCTAAAATACTTTAAACAATCACTGGAGAAAGCATCTGGAAAATCAACAAAAGAATTCCAAATACTCAAGAGATTAGAATCGTATCCGCCTCATCGATTATATCGTTACCTAGCTTAATGCACAGCCTCCCTAGAGCCTCCTTCATCCCTCTTCATGCATAAACCGGAAATTAACGAATACAATAATACATGTGTAGCCTTTGAAAGTATACTTGTATATATTGATTATATCCCTTACTAGCTGTCGCCTGTTAATACGTCCGCGCGGAATAAAAAAAAATATTTTCAACCTATGTGTCGTTCCAGACTATGTTCTATATGTATGCAAAATTTCATCGAGATCCGTTCAGCAGTTCTGGAGATATCTTCAAACATCCATCCATCTAAACATTCGCATTTATAATATTATTATGAAGTATGATATAAATTTAAATTAATATAAATTGAACTATTTTTAACGAAATATACATCTGAATAACTTAGTAATAAAGCGCTGCAGGAGCTGTACAAACTGCGAAGTGGTCAACGTAAAGTGGTAATTAAAATTCTCAAGCGCTCTGTTCATTTCCTACGTACTCAGCTGCCGCCCGCTGCGCCCAGAGATTGTTATAATTTCATTTCTTAGCGAGAAAAGCTTGCTCTTTGTAGTGATAACGGAAATGTTTGAATTATTCGACAAACTTTAAAGTTTTTTTTTTTTTTTTTT
>NW_013529048.1:0-1139 GCF_000836235.2 Papilio xuthus
AAAACATCGAAAAAGCGAAAATATTTTCTATTATAACATGTGATTTTATAAAAATTGTGAGTGTCGGCATACCTGTTACAAAACTGAAAACATATGAAACAATTTTAATATCTTAATGAAATAAATTAAGACCCCGAAAAAAAATCATCATAGCAATATATTCATCTTCAGCAATCTTCATAGCAATAATACTCATGATGATCATTTCCTAAAGTTTAAAATTGATTTTATGAAAACTTGGTTTGATTCGCTGTTGTAAAGTTGTTCCAAATAATATTATTATTCAAATGTTAAAAGACTTTGTTTATTGTTGTGTTTGGGTTGGACTTTAAAATGGGAGTGTGACTCACTTTCCAATGACAAATTGACCGAAATTTATTATTAAAAAGTACACATCTTTAGGTTTGTTTATAATAAAATTATGAATAACATCAACAATATGTGATTTAATAAAAATAAAGATATCTGTAATAGTTTATTTTTCTATTTAAACTAAGTTACCAGCAGTTACATCCAACGTCTGAAGTTTTTGTAACTTATTAAATTATAAGAATAAGCTTTACAGTTATAATTAACTACAAAGGAAGAACATTGTATGAACAACTTATCAATTTTTAATACTTTCTGTTTTTAGGTGTGAAACAAGTAAAAAGCAGTAGAAAACATAATCTATGGATTCACAGAAATAGAATTTGAACAAAGATAAAATTTTACATTCTATTCATATTTAAAAGAACTAAATGTTGAACTAGAACTTATGACCTTTTGCTGATTGCTGAAAAGTCAATTTACAACAAAAATTGATGAAAATAACATAAAAGTAAGTACAAGACATATGCCAAATTCTACATGGTAAGTGGTAAATATTAAGTATTAATAATAATTCCCAAAGCACATATTTCCAGCAATTATTTGAACAATTTTAACCTTTTAAATTGGCTTGATATTTAGTATAATATGGTTTGCTCGAAACATGAAAAAGATTCAATAATAAAAATTAACTTAAACATTATTTAGGTTGTGTGTAGAATATCTCTCTATTATTGTTTCAAATATTGTAGATTAAACTGTAAGTTGGTTATGTCATGACAAGTTTTTCAAACTAATTTGATTAATGATTCTATCATAGACATTTCACA
>NW_013529050.1:0-1952 GCF_000836235.2 Papilio xuthus
ATGAGAGATGTAAAATTGCACAACGAATTATTTCATCAAAAGGTGGCAATTTTTTAGGAACATTACACGAAGTGGATATCAATGGAACAACTAAAGGTGGTTACAAAGAAACCAATCTGTTCATAAAAGAAGCAAAAGAGTTGAAGAAAATACGTATAATTTCAATAGAAAATGTTTATTCAAACGAAGTATTCTTTTATAATGAACTTGCTAATATTATATTTGATTTACAAAATAAAGCTAATGTTCCTGAAAATGACAAATTTAAACTACCAAAAGGTTACAATGAAAGTTATGAAAAAGCTATAATATTAGAGAATTTAGCTAGAAAAGGATTTGAAATTTATGATAGAAAATACGGAATGAGTTTAAAATTAGCAGAATTAACAGTGGAACAACTCGCAAAGTTTCACGGAATATCTTTCGTTATAGAAAATAATGATTCGAAATATTATGAAAAATCAATTAAATGTCGGAAACAACAAATGATATTTGATGCAGATTGGAATGTTTTTATTACAAATGTTTGTAGTAAAATTATTGATGTTTTAGAAAATGATATTTTAAAAGATAAAGTTAAGAAATTAGTACCTAAAATGCAAAGTAAATTACAAGAGTACATGTTGGACAGTTCCCCTGTTGATGTATTGTGTCATGGTGATTACAAACCACAAAATATAATGATGAAAAAAATAGTAAGTATGTTTTTCTTTAATATTAAGTAATATGTTAATATAGTACCTACATACAGACACAGTACCTACATAGGCCGATACGCCGTGAGATTGGTTCCACCCTCTGTCGCCCCGAAGTAGGCCCGCATGACACTTTCATTTAACAAATGCCATCTCATGCGGCGCACTACACCACCGGTTGCGGGAGCCATAGGCGAGGAATTCCTCCTCGCATCCTCCAAGCGAGCCGGTGATGGGCGGCCACTCCTCGTAGGTGTTGTAGACGGAGTGGCCGGTAGCGGCGACCCCACAATGACTGCGCCACTGGATGTTTCTGGGGTCGGGGGAGTGACACCGTTCACATCCCCCGTCGTGACGCAGGCAAGTGCAGGCCGCGAAGGTGGTGGGCGTGCGTATTCAGGTTCGGCATCGCGACACTGTCTTCTTGGATTTCTCCTCATTTATAATTGTTGGTTTTTGTATCTGTTTTTTTTTAGTTCTTTTATTTTTACTTTTTCCATTTTCTATTGTGGATTAATCTTGATAAATTTTAGAATTTAAATATTATTGTAATCGGAGAAAATTATTTGCGTGTTGACAGTGACAAACGTTGCCATGGTTATACATATACTATTGTTATAAATGCGAATGTTTGAATGGATGGATGTATGGATGGATGTTTATTAAAAGGCATCTTCAGAGCAGCTGCATAGATCTCACTGCAATTTGGCTTACATGTATAACATAATTTTGAAGAACTAATAGGCTACTACATAAGTTTTTTTAATCCGGTGCGGGTAGAATCACCGGCGACAGTTAGTTTATAGTTAAACTTAGAAATTTTGATAAATATATGTGATTGTACTGTCTTCCGTGGCCCTTATAAAGTTAAGCAATTTGAATAGTTCTAACAAGCTTAACGTAATGTAATTTATAATTAAAAATAAATAACATATTGCCTTGTCTTTTATTTCAGAACGGTGATATAATCGAAGTAATGGCTTTGGATTACCAACTGATATACTACGGATGTCCTATTAATGATCTCCTATTCTTTATATTTAGCGGAACCGATAGAGAATTCAGAAAGAAACATATGAATCATCTGAAAAGTCTCTACCATGAATCTTTGAAGAAATTTCTAGAACATTTCAAAATTGACGTCGAACATGTATTTTCACGGAAACAATTTGAACAGACGTTCAAAGATCGCCTTGAATATGGTCTGTTGGCAGGCGTGTACATGTCTTATTTCCAATTTGTGAGGGAGGATGATGT
>NW_013529051.1:0-506 GCF_000836235.2 Papilio xuthus
CACAAGGTAATGTAAATTATCGAAACTAATATAGTTGTCTCGCGAGGATCACGTTGCACGGACCCCGTACACACAGCGTTGAATCGCCGACGCGAATTTTCTATTCAGTCATCTGAAGCGAAGCGACTACATGTCAACTGTATACATTTGCTACGCCATCTTGACGAACAGGTTTATTGTTGCCAGTCTCTAACAAGTTTAAACAGAACCCTAAACACTTGACATTGGCCCAATCCGATGAGGGAAAGCCATAAACAAGAAACAGAACAGACGAACAGGTTGCGTGCAACTGTCTTTCGCGACGCACAAGAAATGTCAGCGACGCGTGTCGTGTACGAACATATGACGTTACAAAGCGTTAGTCACCTAGTAACTAAAACCACTGGTCTTCGAAGATTTACATTGCTCTGTGTACGAAGGAACTAAGTTCACATCACTATTATTCAATCTATTTAGTTAACTTTCTCATAAATATTTAATATAATCACTGGCCATATAAATAACAT
>NW_013529052.1:0-1290 GCF_000836235.2 Papilio xuthus
ATATATATATATATATATAAAAGAAAGTCGTGTTCGTTACACTATTTATAACTCAAGAACGGCTTTACCGATATGGCTGAAAATTTGGGAGGAGCTTGTAGCCAGGAGACGGACATAGGATACTATTTATTCATTTTTTATAGTTTTTTATATGTCCACGCGGAGTCGCGGGCGACAGCTAGTTAATTGTAATATAAAAGGAATCTTTAATTTATCATTTTTTTTAACGGCATTTTTGGAATATCATAGCAAATAATTGATTGACAGGTATTAAGAATAAATATTAAAAATGAAATAAGTAGCGGTAAGCAGCAGTAATTATTAAATATTGACAAAATTATCAGTTTATTTTGAAACGCTATAAGAGCGTCGGTGGCTCAGTGGTCAAGCTCTTGACTTGTAATCTGCAGGTCCTGGGTTCGAATCCCGCCATGTACCAATGTGTTTTTCGATTTTCGATTTGCATATGTACATTTATCCGACGTTCCTACGGTGAAGGAAAACATCGTTATGCAACCTGCACATATCTGAGAAGAAATTCAAAGATATGTGTGAAGTCAACCAACCCGCACTTGGCCAGCGTGGTTGACTATGGCCTAATCACCCTTAACTTAGGGTTGGCTCCGAGCCCCTCGGTGGGGACGTATAGTGAGCTGATGATGATAAAGACGAATGTTGATAAATATTTTGACAAAAAAAGTCGAAACTTTTATGTCAATTTATTTTATTTCTGCGGTTCGTCTGGTGTTGCAGATGTCCATGGGCGTCGTTGATCACCTCGGTGTTCCCGCGGCTCATTTGCCCCCTTCTATTATAAACAAAAATTAAAAAAAACAATAAGTTTATACCTTTATTTATTAAAGAACCCAAAAACTTAGAAAATTTATGTTTACTTAATTCATTTGAAACCTATCTTACTGTAGAGTTTTTAAAACGTAAACAATGGCGTTTAATTTTCATTCGCCCGCCCGTCCATTGCCAATTTCGGAATAATGCCTTTTAAACTGACTACTTTACGATGTAAATAGCCGTCTTTTTTGTTTCGCTTCTCATTTAGTATCAATTATGTGACATTTATTGTTTGAATGTTTTGGATTTTGTAGAGAATTGTTTTATACATTGATAGCTAAAATATGCGTCTTAATTTATCTGTTAAATGTTAGGGAATGGTAGGTATTATCAGATTTTCTATGTAAATAAAAATTAATATATATTTTTTTATATCATAAGGTGGCAAACGAGCGAGCGGCCACCTGAAATCGCTGAAATAGCGAAGTGACCGTTGCCCAT
>NW_013529053.1:0-503 GCF_000836235.2 Papilio xuthus
TTTTTTTTTTTTTTTTGGGCGGCGCTATGCCGCCCTCTCGTTCCCCTAACGTGGTGGTCAGGGACCTTGGGTGCTAAAAATTCTTTTTTTTCTTTATTAAATTCAATAAAAGGTACAATTTTCTTAAAACTATTTACATATTACAATTCCTACTTAACTACAGTGTGAGATGATTATTTACAGATTAAAAATTTCCAATTAAAATATACTAATTAAAATACAATTTAAAATTCAAATTCAAAATTACAAATAAAATTAAAACAGATAAATTCAGATAATATACAAATAAATTACACTAAAGTACCAATAAGATCTAAACTACAGATATATTAAAAGTAAAAAAGTACAATAAAATTCAGATTAGAAATTCAATAAATACAAGTTAAAATTCAAATAAAATATAAATAAAATTACAGGTTAAAAACAAAATCACAAATTAAAAAAAAAACATAAATAAAATAAATAACAAACAAATAAAATTCCAAGTTAAAATTCCTAATACA
>NW_013529054.1:0-1025 GCF_000836235.2 Papilio xuthus
CAAAAGACCCCTGCGTGTCCTGATTTGGGTCAATAAACCCCGTCACACCTAACTTAACCTAACACCGGGGGCAATAACCCGCTCAGTGTAAATAACTTAAACTAATATTGCGGGCAAAAACCCTAACAATATAATAAAACTAAACTTAATTCTATTAAATCTAAACTTATATCTAATATTGCGGACAAAGTCACACACAATATATAATTTAGACAATTAGGAGTCCGACCAGTTTGTAATTTTTTATTAGTTCTACTCTAGTTTAAAATTTTAAATTTAGTTAAAATTATAAAA
The DNA here is from genome assembly GCF_000836235.2 of Papilio xuthus. Classification (NCBI taxonomy): domain Eukaryota; kingdom Metazoa; phylum Arthropoda; class Insecta; order Lepidoptera; family Papilionidae; genus Papilio; species Papilio xuthus. The sequence goes on from NW_013529054.1 coordinate 295, forward strand.
TAAATTGAATTTAGTTGGAATAAATTAATAATAAAAATTTTTAATTAAATAAATAAAATTTTAAATATTTTAATTTAGTTAAAATTAGTTAAAAATACTGCTTATTTAATATGATAATAATAGTAAAAATTAAAAAATAAAATAAAATAAAAAATGAATAAAATAAAATAAAATAAAATTAATAAAATATTTTTTAAAATTGACTAGAGCAGACTTAAAGTATCCCGGATTCAGTAATATAGTAATCCAAATTTCAAATAAAATAAACAAAATTAAATTAAAATTAATATTAAAATATGTAAAAAAATTTTTGGAATAATTTATTTCGACAAAACTATCTGCCCCGTCACGACCACAGACCAAGACCGATTACTGCAATTAAAACAAAATCCAATTCGATTGAATTCAAAAATTTTTTAAACTTCCAAAATTTTATAATTTTACAAGTTCCAAAAATTCAGAGTTCCGAAATTAGGTCAAGATAATAAAGTCAGCAATACTGCCCCCTTGTCAGTTGGTCTATAATGGGACAAATAGCGCCAAAATTACTACAATAAATAAATATATAATTAAAAATAAATGAAATAAATAAATAAAATAAAATTATTAATATTAGGATATCACTATATACTTAATCCAGTCTTTAATTACAATACAATAAAATAGTAAAACAAAATAGAAAATTTTTTAAAAAAGTAAAATGACTAGTTTATCTGGCCGATTTTCCTAAA
>NW_013529055.1:0-812 GCF_000836235.2 Papilio xuthus
TCGAAGCCTTCTTTCTCATTCAAGAACATCATTTACTGCTACAGGCGCTAAAGAAACAGAACGCCGCCTATTACTGCGCTCCCAGCTCAATAGTTTTGAACAAGAGTACGCCCTGGCCTTACGTGGAAGTTCGAATTTGCCAGCTCGAAATCGTTTAAGACGACTATCATTCGAATTGGATCCGGAATCAATCCTGCTGTGTCTATGCAGTAGGCCTGCTGTTCGTGGTATCTCCGATGGCTGCGTCACCTGCAACATCACCAAGGGTCGGCCATACATTCCACCGGCCGGATATCTTCCCTCAGAGAAGCTAGCTCACCACTCCGAACCATTTACCTGCATTGGGTTGGATCACTTTGGACCAGTCACCGCGTCTATTGGCCGCCGTTCAGAAAAGCAGAGTGGCGCTCTCTTCACGTGTCTCTCCGTGCGAGCTGTACATCTGGCAGTAATCCAATCTTCAGATATCACAATTATGCCCTCAGAAGATTTATGCGAGAAGACTAGCTCCATCTACAGTATGTTCGGACAACGGAACTTCATTCGTCGGTGTGAATCGCATCCTTGAGGCCTTGGCAGACTTCTCATCTTCATTGTGCCTGCGGCACCATTTATGAGCGGAGCGTGGGAGCTCCTCGTGCAGTGCAGTCTTTTATAATCTAATTGTATGTTCCTTGTCTCTTGTGTCTTTTTTATATTTGTGTTTGTTCCATTTGTCGGCTACCCTTTATTTTATGTTTACATGGTATTCTTTAGTTTTGTTTTGTTTTGTCTTTGACACCAGGGGGCGGGCATGTTGCCGACAGATACGG
>NW_013529055.1:954-1140 GCF_000836235.2 Papilio xuthus
TTTCTCCTTATTTCTAATAATTCTATTTAATATTTTCATTTTATCTTTTTATTATATAACATAATATTCCAAAATTCATCTTAATCCTAACGCTCTTCCATCCTTACATATTCGGTCGTCTTTACTAACAATTTACATTTTACATGTCCTTTAAATCGTGTTATAATGAAACTTATTCTTTATTTA
>NW_013529056.1:0-991 GCF_000836235.2 Papilio xuthus
AGGTATGTAATTAATTATAAGTAAAAAATTAACATTGATGCTAAGCATTATGTAAAAAAATTAGCGTACAAAGCTTTAGCATATGGTCAAAATCAAAATCGTCAATTCTCATCTCGTCATCGTCTAACTCAAAATTCTCAATGACTGCATTGTGAATTAACATTATTTAAAAAATTAAGCATTAAACAAACATTATTCATCATCATCATCAGCTCACTATATGTCCCCACCGATGGACATATAGTGACCTTAACGTTATTCGCATATGTGCAAGTTAACTTTAAGATATATGTAGCCTACGTATATCTACTTAACATATTGTTTGTTGTCCCACTAAAGTTTTCTTCAAACACTTTCTTTTTTATTTTCATTTTACCCGAGTTTCGTTGTTACATCATTTATTTTTAAAATGGAGAATTTTAGCTTTCTTAAAACATTCTTTTGTTTATCTTTAACTTAGTCTTTTTTCTCTTTCTTCTTTTTGTGGCTTTCTGTATTTATTCTCTTCTTTAATATTTTGTGGTAAAAGATCTTTTTTATTGGTTTTATTAAGTTTTCATTTAATTATTTTTTCTTTAGGGAAGGGGGAAGAGTAGCTAAAAACTGTTAAAAAGTTTATTGCGAAGCCGAAGTGTTGTGATTTTTGTAGAGTTAGTTTTTGTAACATTACGCTTTGTACGAGTACCTATTAATTTAAACTTTAGATAAGTATGATATTATATAATAATATTATTTAAAAATAAAATATTTAATGATTTCAAAGTGTTTTAATACTTAAAATGTGTATAATCAATCATGAACGGAAACTGTAGTAATGAAAAAATATAGTTCTGCAGAAAAAGTAATTTAAACAAAAAAATTCCTCGCGCTGAACGAATAAATTATTTGAAATGAAAATTAATAATTCTTCATCATCAATTTAACCACGGTTACAGGCAAATAATCTCTCGAACGTTGACCTCCTTTAAAAACACCATAAAAAAAAAAAAAA
>NW_013529057.1:0-653 GCF_000836235.2 Papilio xuthus
TCGAGCCGATGGACGGAAACAAGGCGGAACACTGATTGCTGCATCGTCGCGGTTGGAACTAAAACTTGTTCAAGTCGATAGTGTGGATACGGCCTTATTTGAAATAGTTTGTGCTACCGTATCACATCGTCAAAAATTTTTGTTTTTGTGTTGTGTTGTGTATATTCCCCCCAAATCGAGTGTGCAAGAATATAGTCATTTGTTTCATATACTTGAATCTAAATGTTCGGAATACGATAAAGTGTTAGTGATTGGAGATTTTAACATGCCGTCTTCCACACAAGAGATACAGCATCATTGTGAGTATGTTGCAGCCTATTGTGGATTCCGGCAGGTAAATAATTTCATTAACATTAACGACAGAACTTTGGATTTGGTATTGACGACCCTTGCCGAATGTGATTTGAGAGTATTTTTGTGTGACGACCCCGTGGTAGACGTTGACGTGCAGCACCCCCCTCTGCTGCTGGAAATGCGGCAGAGGGGGGAGCGCACCCACCGCTCTAACTCTGGGCTTGGAGATGCCGAATGCAATTCGAATGATAACGGTTCAGTTGAAAATATTAGATGGAATTTTAAAAGATGTAATTTTTTTCAATTATATAGTCTATTTGAAAAGTATGATTGGAGTCCGTTATATGAAATAAACGATG
>NW_013529058.1:0-1050 GCF_000836235.2 Papilio xuthus
ATTAGCCGCGGCTGAATTAAAATTGGCTCGCATACAGTTAGAGCTGGCAGAATGCGAGAGCGAGGCCACAACAGAGGAGGACTCAGAAGAACATAATCATAATGACTGCGCATCGCTGCTAAAGATACGGGAACCATATAAAGCCCAACGATGTCAGATACGTCTACCGGTAGAAGAGATAGTCAATGAATGCACATCGCTGCGATATATAACGTATGAAACATTGGACCAGCGATGTGGCGTATACCCACCGGAAGAAAATATAATCAATGACTGCACATCATTACAAGAAATTCAGCGATGTCCGCAGATATTATCAGAAGATTTGGCAGTCGTGAGTAACGAAAGTTGTTGTGCTTCGAGCGTTGTAACTAGCCGAGCACACTCTCCGACTGATTTTGAACTAGAAGATCGCCCCCGCTCGGAATTTACAACTTCGGGTGTGAAGGCAATGAAATGCGAAGTTACGAATCGAGGTACAAACTACGCATCAAGAGAAGATACTCGTACGCAGCAATGGAAAAGCTGTGATGAAAATAAGCGCAACAAGACGTCCGTCAAAAATAAATCGTCATGTATTAACATTGAAAAAAGTATGGCGCTTGTGAAGACTCCGCACAAGCGATTAACGGACGGAAGAAGTGAACGCCTCATAATAAGAAACAAAAATGGAGTTATGTTAAATTCGTCCGATGAACATAGTACAAGCTATAATAGCAGGAAGAAAATTAAGAAAAAACGGACAAAGCAAATGAAAACGGCATTCGATAGGAAGGATGATAAAATATCGTCTCTACCAAGGAGATCGTCGCATGACTCCCAACATTCATCTCGTTGGAAATGGAATTGGCGAATGAAACAAAGACTGGGTACACCACCGGAAAACAAGTGTATCTCAGGTTCAACACAAGCCACAAGCCGCCGTGTACAAGGCGATGTGAAAAGGGCCAACGAGAACATACCGAGAAAATTGTCTTGCTGGAACAACATACCAAAATGCAAGCGAATGCGACGTTTAATGAGGGATATGGGCTACTTCAACCATTCAAC
>NW_013529059.1:0-192 GCF_000836235.2 Papilio xuthus
GACGAGAACAGACATCCTCTCTGACGTACACGCATACCCCAGCCCGGGGCAAAAAGGAGTGTTCAAGTTTGTATCCGGGGCAGGATAAGTACGATGTGTCCGCCGGAGAGGATATCTGTGTCTCGGTAAGAAAAAGCAAGGCCGGCTTGGCCGTCCGGAGATGGTAATGAACGGCCTCCAAGTTGGAGTGGA
>NW_013529059.1:440-755 GCF_000836235.2 Papilio xuthus
GGGGGGGGGGGGGGAGGTTGGGCCTCCGGGACCAGTTTGTTTGAAGTAGATAAGTACTTTAACGGTCATACTCATTAGTCCAAGGCAATATCAAAAAGTACCTAATAACTACGGCGATAGAGTTTAATTATGATACATGTGCTTCGATATTAAAATTAAAAACCTTAAATATTAAAAAAAAGTAGTGGCTTTGGATTTGAACCGCCGACCTTACCTACAAACGGCGGCGAACGGTAAGGCCACGAGACCAAACTAGCATATATGATGACAAACTTTAATTTGATGTTGATTTTATCTACCTAATATCTGTCATCC
>NW_013529060.1:0-555 GCF_000836235.2 Papilio xuthus
ACCGCACGTGCCCCCCTGCCCCCGCCCCCACCCCCTGGCCCCGGCTAACTTCATAAGACTATGAATTTAAATACGTTAGTCGATGTCAAAGGGTCGCGTTGCATCCACTTGTACGTATAAAATGTCGCTGAGGAATATTTTTATTTACTACAAAAATACATATATAACTTTATATTTACATGCTTTTTTTAATGACAGGATGATATATAGATGTACACGTGTTATGTAAATACTCTTTGCAATATTTTAGTTCGTTTGAATAAGTGTTAATCTTTCTTACGAGTATTGCATTGTAAACTGCTAATGCAAGTCGTATGTTTTATTTATCAATTAATACATGCATTATTTCAAAATCATCTTACAAAGTATTATTATATTATAAACTACTGTACAATTTGAAAAGTAAAGAAAAATAAAACTAAATTTCGATCTGCTCATAAAATATATTTCTTTAGTGTGCACGCTGCGAGCGTCATTTTAGCGCTCCATTGCGACTAACAACTTTCCTTATCAACGACGGATTGTTGGCGCAGGGTGTAAAAATATTCGGTCCAC
>NW_013529061.1:0-1205 GCF_000836235.2 Papilio xuthus
TATAGATACTAGTAGTCTGCCACTCCCTTTTTTTATCTAATTGAAGATTTCATGCGATTTTTTTTAAAATTTTGCAACAGAAATAGAATTGTATGGTTTTTGTAAATGAAAGTGGATAAAAAGATTCTTTACTTAAAGTTTATATATGCATTTCTTATAGGAATATTTTATGTAACTTTTTAATAGGTGATTGTCTGATTAAACGTTTCGATATCTGAAATAAACTGTTGTTAATTTTTCCATAATTACATATTTGATTTATAATAATAAATCGAACTGTATAAGTTTGTGCATGCGTGATTGCGGATGTCTATTCTCTACGACTCGAGTACTTCCGCTAATGTCCCGCACTGAGGTTTACTTCTCGTCTTAGCTGACGCGGGCCAATGAACCAAAAACGTCATTTCCTTCTTTCACCTATTGATAACAGTGATGAAAACCCAGGTAATACGTTTTATTTTGATAAAAATCGATTAATATTTTCAAATGATTTTTTGTCAAAGGATTTTGATGATTTTAACCTCAGTTATGAATTAATTGTACTTTGAATTTAATGCTTTCAGTAAGGCTTTGATACTAGTAAAATTGACTTTTTATTCTAAGAGGTGTTTAATAATGGGTTTGATGACGCTCGAGGGTTAAAGTACTCTTCAAATGACTGCAATTAGACCGGCGTTGCTTAGGGCTGCTTTGATTTAAATGTCCATTAATGAACTCACAAGGGTGAAATATGTTCAAATAGTTAATTTCTCGTTTATATTCGACTCGATTATTGCTAGTTATTGAACGATCAATATATTAACACTTAAAATTCTTACTTTACTGAGTTTTTAATGCATATATTCCAAATTTCTCTTTGCGAAAAATTAATAGTAAAATTTACTTAAAATTGAATATTTGACTTTTGACTTCATTTATTACTATCCTATTCTGGTTTTATTACTATCAATCATTTTTATGGACATAAATTGTTCCATTTATACGTGTATTTTGTGGAGCAAAGATGAAAATGATAGAATAAAATTTTCGTGTTGACCTTGACTGAGAATAAGGAACAATGCATTTTCAACCCTCCAGTCGGGTGAGGCAGCCGTGCCCTCTGGTAATAGTCCTGACTGAGAGACTGCGGGCGGAGCGCGCGGGGGGCGGCCCTCCCCCGCGCGCCGCCCTGCCCCGTCTCGCCGCGCCGACCTGTCAAACCGAGT
>NW_013529062.1:0-1021 GCF_000836235.2 Papilio xuthus
TAATTTTATTTCGCTTTACAAGGGAGACCAATTAGTACCATAATTACTTGTTACCACAAGATGACAATGTTCAACGCCATGTTTTATTACAATTACGTAACATTTAATATATGCCGCTTTTCCAGATAATAATAATATTACTTTAAATTTAAAACAATCTTTATATAATCTGTATTTTGAACAAGTTTATATTTTTTAAACCAAGAAAGGAGGTTGATTCAAAAATCTACGTCAAATAATATTCCGACACTTTCATAATTGTATCAAACTTAGTGTTTGTTAGCTCCGCTTAATTACTGATTCCTTACAGCGAGTCATTAATTATTTTTTAACATTGATCAAAAGAAATGGGGTTCAATTCATCTATTCAAAGATTTATGAAAATGTCAACACAATCTGGAGAGTATTTTCATTAAGTCGATCAAAGATGTCAAATCTTCGTCACTCTGACTTAGGACAGCATCTTTGTGTGGTTAATGAAGGTGAATTGAGGTCCCAAGTTCTAATCACATCGTAATCTTTATAGTTTAATAGTCCATTTGCATCTCGTTTCCATACTTTGGGCATATTTAGGCTTAGTTCGTAGATATGATATAAAGTTATTATGATTATCTCGTTCCATCTACTTACTATACGTAATACAAATTTCAGAACATTCATTTTTGCAGCAACTGTGGTCTAAAATAACTTTTTTTGTTTTAAGAGTTATCATACAATTATTACAATTGCCTTTTTTTAATTGAATACATACTTTCTCTTAGTGTTATCTTTCGTGTTACGATATTTTAATATAAGCCAAATCTTTTCCAGTTTGTAATGTAACACAAGTATTTTGAAACTTTTTAATTTGACAACTTTGAGTATAACTTCCACCGCCTCCTTTGTTTTACATTATTTAACAAATTATTCAATTCCTAACTTTGTTAATCATTCATTTATGACAATGTTTCTTCTCGTTAAATATAAAACTTTGTCATTACAGTATTAGGGTACTTGGATGTTTATATTTGAATTTTGATAT
>NW_013529063.1:0-193 GCF_000836235.2 Papilio xuthus
AGTCTTGCAGATAAAATAGAACCACGGCTGACCATTAAATTGGTTAGATCATTGAAGTGTTACATGTATAAAAGCACTACAGCTGACCATTAAATTGGTTAGATGATTCATGTCTTGCAAACATGAAAGCTGCATAGCGGACCATTAAATTGGTTAGATCAGTCATGTCTTACAGACGTGAAAGCAGCACGGC
>NW_013529063.1:356-1096 GCF_000836235.2 Papilio xuthus
TAAATTAAGGTGAGAGGTATCTAAATTAAGGTGAGAGGAAATACATTATCTACAATAAAATCAAAATAATGACTATTAATCAACTATATGCCTACAGTACATGTTTTACAATTAGAAAAACCATCAACAAAACAAATCATCAATAACATGTCGTTTGTAAAGTTACAGATTAATAAACGCAGCACTCGGCGAGCAAGTCTAATTGTTGTGCCGAAAGTGAGTGGAAAGAGATATATGTATAACATACGAAGGAGTACAGCTTCATAAGTTGTTACTGTCATCTTTATAAATGTAAGTTCAGTTAATCAATTTAAATCTAAGCTAGCTGAATACATTTTAGATTTTTGTAAAAAAGTAAAGTAAATTTAAGTCAAATCAATGGCGACTATATTATGTACATTGTACGATATTGTTTTCAAGTAAGTGACTATTCCTTTGTCTTTTTGAGAAGTAATTCTTTTAACCCTGTTATAAGCACCTTACTACAAAATACGTAGTACAAAATGATATAAAATGTGATTGACTATTAGTCACGTTTTGTTATGAATATTTACAATATGTATAACGCAATTTCTAATATTATATTGCCAGTTACTAAAGTCATCATAATTGGCTTTATTAACGAATCCGTGGCTAATGCTGGATTGGTGAAGTTTCCAGAGATACTATTAACTCCGAGTATATGTAAGTTCAAATCTCGTGATGTACTGTGCACTAAACGAATTTCGATTCAATAATTG
>NW_013529064.1:0-543 GCF_000836235.2 Papilio xuthus
CCAGCAGCGCGGCGAACGCGACGAGCGGCGTGGCAAGCGGCGCAGCGAGCGACGCGGAGAGCGGCGCGGCGAGCGGTGCGGCCATCGCAACACTACGCCATGCCATCTCCGCCCATACTCGAGCTGGCGTACACTCTGAAAACAACAACGATAACATTATTAACACGTTCAATGCCGCACCAAGTTTACTCGCTAAGAAACAGTGGCACTTTATATTTATAATCATAACTATATAGAATAACACTGCTTAATGTAATCGATAGGAACCCCTAAGCCTCTCTTATAAATACCCACATATACTGGCTTTTTTCGGAAAAAAAACTGTATCATTATAATAGAAGAAGTCATGTGATCCTAAGTTTATTTTACTTAACATTACATTAAGAAAGAAATCAATAAAAAATCGCTTACACAAATCCAAACAGAATTGAAAATGTTATTCAAAAGCGTAGTTGTATAACTCAATTGCAGGTAAGCCGTAGTCGTGTGCCTTCAATCCAAAGCACGTTCACGTTTCTTCGCAAGCTATTCGATTCTGTTTGA
>NW_013529065.1:0-1151 GCF_000836235.2 Papilio xuthus
ATCCTTCGCCAGTAGGCGCCGGAGAGCACCTCCGCGTCCAGGTCCCACGGCGGCGTCCCCGCCAGTACACAGGCCGCGTCGCACGACACCGTACGATACCCTCGGGTCACTCTGACCGCCATGACCCTCTGCGGTTTCCGCAGAAGGGCGCGAGTCCGGGCGGTCAGAGTGTCCGCCCAGATGGGGGCACCGTACAGTGCCATGGACCGCACGACACCTGCGTACAGGCGACGACACCGCGATCCCGGGCCGCCCAGGTTCGGCAGGAGCCGGCTAAGGGCCCCGGCCGCCCCCAGGAGCTTGGGGACCATCCGCCGGAAGTGCTCTTCGAACTTCCACCGGCTGTCGAGGACGAGTCCGAGGTACTTCATCGTACCCCCGACGCCGATGGAAGTTCCGCCCACCATGATCGCGGAGTGGGTCGGAGGTGCTCGTCGAGGCCCGTAAAAATACAAGGCCTCAGACTTGTGCAAAGCAACCTCCAGACCCACCCGGCGAATCCTGGCCACCACAGTGGCTAGGCCTGCTGTGGCCCTGCGTCGGGCCTCCGTGTGGGTGCTGCCCCGCGCCGTCACCAAGGTGTCGTCGGCGTAGCATACGACTTCGACTTCCCTTGGGAGGCGCAGGCGCAGCACCCAGTCGTACCCGATGTTCCACAGGAGCGGCCCGAGGACCGACCCCTGTGGAACACCGCACGACGTCGCCCTCTGCGACCAGCCGGCGCTGGTCGGGTACGCGACCGACCGCTCGGAGAGGTAGGCCGCGACGATTCTCCGCAGGTATAATGGGAACCGATGGAATCCCAGCGCCTCCCGGATGGTTTCCCAGGGCAAGGTGTTGAATGCGTTGGCGATGTCTAAAGACACCGCCACCACCACCTCACCCCGGGACTCCGCGTCTTCCGCAAGGGTCCTCACCCGCGCTATGGCGTCCAGGGTGGACCTACCCTTGCGGAAGCCGAACTGGTTGGCGCTGAGATTCGGGCCCACACTCTCCAGGTGCTGGACGAGACGAGCAGCAATCACCCGCTCGAAGAGCTTGCCAATCTCGTCCAGCAGGACGATCGGTCGGTACGCCGACGGTTCTAGTGCCGGGCGACCGTCTTTCTTGAGCAGGACCAGTTTCCCCTTCTTCCACTCACTCGGGAACTG
>NW_013529067.1:0-1068 GCF_000836235.2 Papilio xuthus
ATTTTTCTTATGCTATTTACAATTTCTTATTAAATACTAGTTAAAATACAAATTAAAGTTCCGAATTAAAAATACAATTGATCAAATTAAAAATATACAAATTAAAAATATACAAATTAAAAATATACAAATTAAAAAATATACAAATTAATATTTCAAATTAAATTCCTAGTTAAAAAAAATATAAAAAATCCAATTAAAAATTTCACATTAAGTGCGATATTCCCAATATAAATACAAATAAGATCCAATAAAATTTTATAAATTTAATAACAGATTAATCCTAATTTAAAATCCAAAATAAAATAAAATGAAATAAATATTTACAATTTAAAAAGCAAATTAAAATACAATTAAATTACATTAAAATACAATAAAACAATTTAAAAACAATTTAAAAAACAATTTAAAACAATTTAAAAACAACTAAAACTACTATCACAGGTTTTGGATCTTATTTCTATTTATCACAGTTTTGGCCAAGGATCGGCAATATTCCACGAAGGGTCCACGTGTTCGTTTGTTCCTTACCAAATTTTCCAAATTTTCCAAACAGATTTTTTCCTTCAAATTAATTTCGATTTCAGTCTTTTTTGCTGCGAACACCGGACACTCCGTGAGTATGTGCAGCACGGTTTCCCCCCGCGCTGGTTCACACACGCAAGAGGGGTCCTCCTTGCACTTGAATTTGTACAAGTATTCGGAGAACCCCCCGTGACCAGTTAAAACTTGAACCAGCACGGGGTCTAACTCTAGGCTCCGGATCGTAGGGTAGGCTGCTACGGCATCAGGGAAGAAGAGCTTCGTTGTTGAGGCCGTGACTCCTTCCATATAACGCCTGTTCCATTTGTCAAGCGCGTCCAGACGAATCTGTCGCTTGACAAATGAAACAGGGCACCTTTCATAATTAGGCTTGGTCTTCATCCCGACTGCGGCCGCCTTCGCTAATTCGTCTGCTCGTTCGTTTCCCTCCAGCCCCGCGTGCGCTTTCACCCAAAACACCTTCACGCTTTTCCCTTGCTCTCTGGCTACTTTCAAATTTTCCCTTATGCTCTTCGCGAGGGGGTG
>NW_013529068.1:0-1295 GCF_000836235.2 Papilio xuthus
GTTTGTCACGCCGAATATGACAGATACGTAATAACTAATATCAAATTTTGCCTTGTTACAATATATACAAGTTTGGCGCAGTATTCTAGTATGTTTGCCGTAACATGTAAGTTTACCGGTTCGAATCTCAGGCTACTTTTTTTTCATTTTATCAATCACGGGATTATTTTTTTATAACCAGTAAAAATTTGGTAATGTAAAATTTTGCTCGACAATTTTTTTTTATAATTTTCGATTTCGGGTAGAAAGAAATTTAAATAACGTTAACAACAATTAGGTCAGACCATCGCGGGTGAAGTGAGTGGGCGGAGCGTGGATTGTCATTGCGGGTTTTATGAATGGTACGCGCGGAAACTATACGTACAAGTGTTATCTACATATGTGTGCGCGCCCACGCACACTGGAATGTTTATTGCAATCGACCAAAAATTTGATGTAGTTTGGATATTGACATTCAGTTTTTTTTCTTTGTTTCTTAAATATAATCGGCATCAGTAAAAGGTAAAAGTAAAAGTGTTATTTTTACCGGTACAAGTTTAACAAACATGAGTAATAAACAAATTACATGTCAATAGCATCACTTTATCTCCTTCATTTTTGTTTGAAATAGAAAAGTACTTTAACGGTCAAACTCAGTCCAAGGCAATATCAAAAAGTACCTAATAACTACGGCGATAGAGTTTAATTACATGTGCTTCGATATTAAAATTAAAAAGTTAAAATAAAAAAAAAAATAGTTGCTTGGGATTTGAAGCGCCGAACTTACGTATCAACGGCGGCGAACGGTAAGGCCACGAGACCAAACTAGCATATATGATGACAAACTTAAATTTGATGTTGGTTTTATCTACCTAATATCTGTCATCCGCGTCGAACACTTTTAGTAAATTTTGAAAAATGGTTTGATGCAAAGTGTCAAATGAATGTAACAGAAGTAGTTTATTCCAAATTGTATCACAAGTATATAGAGATAGAGTTCAATTTTGTCAAATGTACCGATATTTTTGCGCACCTTGACTGCTTCGTTACTTATGACGCTGTGGCTGCTACGATATTTATGAGCATCTTGCATGTACTCATATATTTGACGCTGTGTATGTACCGATGTATTTGAGCAGGGTGAATGTATCTATTATTTTGAGGACTTTTGTTGTACCGATATAATTGATTACTTTTGATGTACCTATATATTTGCATATCTTGTCTGTTACGATCTATATGACGCTGACTGTACGTAACTTTGATTACTCTAATAACAGTAAACATGTTCTAGTGATTTGACGCTGTATTCGTTT
>NW_013529069.1:0-2933 GCF_000836235.2 Papilio xuthus
CCAGCGAGTTACGACAATTTTAGATGCGCTATGGAATCTCGCGACGATTTACCTGCGGTAGAAATTTTAAAGATAAAAATTTTGGAAGAGGATAGCTCGAGGCGACAGAATTATAATAATGAAATACAAGGAGCTATGTATGCGAATAAAAATGGGCAGAAAAATAAGTATTGCAAGACCAAGACTGGAAAAAAGTCTTTCAAGAACGACAATAATGTATCTAATTCCGGTGGTAAATTCAAGTACAAATGTTTCAAATGCCACAACTATGGTCACAAAGCGAGTGATTGCAAAGTAAAGAAGATAAGTCATGAGTTAGGATGTGTAACTCAAGAAAGCGACAATTATGAAATGTTTAATTGTAGTGATTTAACAAAAAATTCAACATGTAATTCTTTTATTTTAGATAGTGGGTGCACATCTCATCTCTGTAAAGATCCTGAAATTTTTGGTAAAGGGGTTTTGCCGTATAATGCGAAATTGAACTTAGCTAGTAATCTGTCGACAGATGTCAAAGGTAAGGGTGATATTTATTTCGTAGCTTCAAATGATCAAGACAAGCGTAAAATTATGCTTCGCGATACTTTGTACGTTCCCAATCTAAAAAGTAATTTAATTTCAGTTGCCAAAATTACTGACAATGGTCATAATGTTCTTTTTAAACGTGACGTTGCTTATGTCACTGATAACAAGGGCATTGTCAAAATGACAGCCGATCGTGTGGGTAACTTATACAGAGTGAGAGAAGTAAAGAATAGAATGAACGACGCATTAGTTGCTATGAATGTGGATATACGTTTGTGGCATGAGCGTATGGGTCATTTGAATGCACGAGATCTTGTGAAATTACTGAATACTTACGGATTTGATGTTAAGACAGAGGATATGAATGTATTATATGACTGTGAAACATGTACGCAGGGAAAAATGACTACACTACCGTTCTTGAAGACGAGAGGCCCATGTAACACCAAATTAATGATTGTCCATTCGGACGTGGTTGGACCAATGAGAACCGAATCTCTAGGTGGAGCAAAATACTTTGTCACTTTTATAGATGACAGTACACGTTGGTGCGAAGTGTACTTGCTTAGTAAGAAAAGTAAAGTATTGGACGCGTTTAAATCGTATAAAACTTTTGTTGAAAAACAATCTGGTATGAAAATTAAAGCTCTTCAGTCTGACAACGGTGGCGAATACTGCAACAAAGAATTCGATGATTTTCTAAGAACCGAAGGAATCCAACGTCGTTTGACGGTAGCACATACACCTCAAATGAACTCTGTGAGTGAACGTATGAATCGTACTCTTACTGAGATGGCTAGATGTATGTTATTGTCTTCGGGACTGTCTAAATGTTTTTGGGCTGATGCTGTGGCAACTGCCTGTCATTTTAGAAATCGTTGTCCGACTAATACTTTTAATGGAGATACGCCGTATAACATGTGGTATGGAAAACCAGCCAACATTGAGTACATGCGATGTTTTGGTTCTAAATGTTTTGTTTTAGACAAGACGCCCAATAAAGACAAGTTTGTCGCGCGTGCTCGAGAAGGCATAATGGTAGGATACCCACGAACTTCTAAAGGATATCGAATATGGATACCAGGTGAACATAAAGTTGTTATTGCACGAGATGTGAAATTTCAAGAGAATCGTATTACCAAAATCAATGAAATTTGCGGAAGTAAAGACAGCAATGTAGATAGAAATGAGATTATCGAAAAGGATAAGAAATTAAATAATGAATCTATTATTGATGTAGTATTTAATAAAGATACGAGATGTGATGATATTGAAATAGTACAAGAAAATAACATAAATGATAATAACGATAATGGCGATGCAAGTCAAAATGCAACTGGTGGAGCAAATGAGGATATAACAAGTCAGATAATATTAAAGAGAATGCCTGGAAGACCGAAAATACAAAGAGGTCAAAGTGGAAGGCCTAAGAAGTTATATAATGTTAGAGAAACCAATCAAGAACTAAATCAAAATGAGATGACAGAAAATACAACAACGCAATGTAATCAAGAAGATAGTGAGAGGCTTTATGAAAATGAACATTTTGCTGGAGCTATAGAAATATCTATAGATGAAGCTTTATCGGGTGATGAACGCGAAGGCTGGATGGAAGCTATTTCGTCAGAGGTTCAGAGTTTGATTAAAAATAATACTTTTGATATTGTTTTGAAGCCCGACAACTGTGATGTTGTAGGATGTCGCTATGTTTTAACAAAGAAACAGAACATTGATGGTACTGAAAAGAAAAAGGCAAGACTTGTAGCCAAAGGTTATAACCAACGATATGGAGTAAATTATTTCCAAACGTACGCTCCGGTAGCTAGACTTCAAACTGTAAGGTTATTGTGTGCTCTTGCTGCAGAATTTGATATGGAAATTCATCAAATGGATATTAACACAGCGTATTTAAATGGAACGCTTGATGAGGAAATTTATATGAGGATTCCAGAATATTTAGAGAAAACTTTAAAATATATTATAGAAAATGATAGTATAGATGAAAATATTGTGATGCGGGCAAAAAGGATGTTGAAGGATCTACAAGGCGGTGGTAATATGTGTATACTGAAAAGGTCGTTGTATGGATTAAAACAATCCGGACGACAGTGGTACATACGTTTAAATGAAAAATTAGAAAAAATGGGAATGAAACCTACACTTAATGAACCGTGTTTATATTATAAGAAAAATGATGATGGTCAATTACTTCTAGTGACTATATATGTTGATGATATTCTTATAAGCTGTAAAGATAAGCAATGGATTCTACAGTTTAATAGGGAGTTAGCAAAAGATTTCGACTTAAAAGATTTCGGAGAAGCAAAGTATTGTTTAGGCTTAGAAATTGAAAAATGTCAGGATGGTGTAAAGCTTTCTCAAAGAAAATATATTAAAGAAGTTTTGCA
>NW_013529069.1:3047-3329 GCF_000836235.2 Papilio xuthus
ACAGAGAACTAATTGGTTCCCTTATGTATATAGGTATTGGAACTAGACCAGATATTTGTCATACGATCTCGAAACTTGCTCAGTTTACGGAAAATCCGAGTAAGTTACACTGGAAATGTGCAAAACGTATGCTGAGATATTTAAAGAAAACTATAAACCATTCTTTATTTTATAAGAAATCTGGAAAATCATTATATGGTTTTAGTGATGCAGATTAGGGCAATTGCTTGATTGATAGATGTTCCTATTCTGGATATGTGTTTATACTTGGCAACGCCGCGA
>NW_013529070.1:0-860 GCF_000836235.2 Papilio xuthus
AGAGGGGTTGTTTTAATTACACCTACTTTGATCAAAGTAAAAAAGGATTTAGTTATAAGAAACGTAATAATGCTTTTTTAATGACATATAACATTAATAAATTAAAAAAAATCCACTATTAAGTATCTCTATTTTTCAAGTTTAATAAAATTTAACAAAATTATTTAACTGACATCTATAGAAAATATTATAAATCTATATATGTGTGAAGTATCGATTTTTAAATAAAAAAATGCCAATCACTACTAGATGGCGCTGTTTTTATTTTTACAAGGAGTTGATCTATTATTTTATTTTCGAGACATCTGTCGGTGGAATCTTAAATTAAAATCGATTTATCGAACACAAAGATCTACATCGTTTTAAAAGGATGATTAATAGATGTCGCTTTTGAAAATTAGTGTAAATTAAAAATCATTTTTAAATCATAATATTTGCTGTTCTGTTGAGATCCGTATTGAATTATAAAGATTTTTTTGCATATTATTCTGAACTTCATTTGATTATGGACATTTATAGCTAGGTCAATTAAAAAAAACAGTAAAATGTAATATCTTTATTTTTAATTTATTTCTTACATTTACAAAAAAATATTTATTACGTCACTAAAACGTGACTTCACATCACTATACGCTCATTCTTCGTTGGTATAAATATATAATAACACTAGAAAAATAGTATTCTAAACATTGGCTACGTAGTTACCAAGTCGCTGTTGTCAACGTGTTGCGAGATATCCATCCTTGAGACAAATAAGTATTCAAGGAACCCGTCTCTTTTCGACAGCGATTATTCGGTGCCGCCACAACAGACTGTTAACTGCTAATCCGCTCTGGGTTGCTTTGTTGAATCTTTGACGG
>NW_013529071.1:0-587 GCF_000836235.2 Papilio xuthus
TCCATCATGTGCGGCTCCATGTTCATATCAGGTTCTATTGGCTCCTCCTGTTACGACAAAATTATTACATATCTGTTAAAACGTGTCAAACTGTGGAAATGACAAATAAATCTTAAAATAATTAGATTAAAAAAATAAAAAATTCAGATATATTTTTTTTACTTTCCACATGTTTTAACTTATTGTGATAAAAGCTATAATTTAGCACATCGCTAACAAGATTTTTACTTATTAAATGGTGACTGTCAAATGACATTTGAACAAAATAAGCAGGCATTCAAAGTCCTCGAAAGTACATGAGTTTCGGTAGTGGACATAAATACTAATAAACGTGAACATTTGGATGGATGGATGGATGTTTGTGTGAAAGTATCTCCGAAACGGCTGAACGGATCTCGCTGAAATTTGGAATAAATGTAGAACATAGCCTGGAATAAAACACAGGCTACTTATCAACGTTTTTTTTAATTCTGCTCTGACGGATTCGCGGGCGACAGCTAGTATGTATATGTGTATGGATCATACCTTAACAACAGTTGGGAATGTATAGTCATTGCTGCGGTCAAGGTCAACGTAGTCATCAGTAT
>NW_013529072.1:0-2118 GCF_000836235.2 Papilio xuthus
CAAATTAGTATTCGCCTGCAGTTTGGTTAGTAGTTTACTTAGCTCTCTTAAGAAACAGCAGTAACCAGGCATTCAGAATGCCTGACTACCTGCCAGAGTGGATAATCGCCTAAAAATCTCGTTGCAACGCCCTACTTTACTCTACTTGAAGTTAAACGTAAATATTTTTTTAACCTGTTTGAAAGAGTTCATTCTGCCATGATTTTAATTATAAAAACCACGAGAGTAATAAATACTGTGTTATTGTTGACCGGTACGTTTATTTTTTTTACGATCACTTGTTCGATGTCGTAGACCTACTACGTGACTACGTAGACTCGTAGAAAATTTAAATTCTAGAACTTTAACATTTACCTCATACGTTTACTTATGCTTGTCGTCAATTTTGCGGCTAACATTTTTAAATCTTTTTTGAAAAAGATCATTCCTTTTACTAGCAAAATAATTTTGATTATTAGTATTGAAAACAAATTTGTAAAAATGTGTGCAGATAACAGCTCTTTCTAATTATTTTTATCTTTAAAAGTTAAGTAACCGTGTCGGTGAATCTTGCTAAGGCAGTCTACGTAAAAGATACCCTGAAAAGAA
This sequence comes from Papilio xuthus, assembly GCF_000836235.2. NCBI lineage: Eukaryota > Metazoa > Arthropoda > Insecta > Lepidoptera > Papilionidae > Papilio > Papilio xuthus. The sequence goes on from NW_013529072.1 coordinate 589, forward strand.
AGCTAACCTTTGATTCCCAACTTTAATGGAAAAAGCTCAGTGGTCTTTCCGTTAGTTTAATTTTGTTTAATTAAACTTCTGGTCCGACCTTTGATAGTGATTACGTTTTGAGATTAAAAAGGAATCTAATTACCTTTTAAAATGTGTGAAACGTTTGTTAAAAAGTCAAAAAACTTTGTACTAAATTGGTAATATAATAAAAGGCGAAATGTATAAACAATTTTTAAATAATGAAAAAAAAATACAGTTTTTTTATTGTTACTTTTGCAGCTACGTATATTTTTCTAACTTCATTCATATCTTGTACGTATTTGTTAGTTTTTTTTTACAATTGAAATCAGTCTTTTATTTTATCGTTATTTTTCTACAATAATCATCAAAGTTAATATAAAATTGTTTTGCACTTTTTAAGCCAGGGTATTTTCAAACAAATGGCCTCCATTAAGTCTTAAAATTAAAGTCGTAAATAACACAGTTTCTCCATTATTTTAAAAATGAGCTAAGTTTTAAGTAGGATTCTCCCTTCAGTTAGATAAGCTTTGGATGAAAGTTTTTTAACAGATGTAATTAATTTTTAACTTAGATAAAGGTTTATTTTACTAACTGCAGCATACCGAGCCATGTAATGGTCACTAAGGGATCCACTTAGTGACCATTACACATTAGATTTGTATGAGAAGTGTATGCTTAAAAACTAAGTAAACATTTAATGACATGAAATTTTTGGGAATAGTATGGTTCTGATATGAAAAAAGTCTAAAATTATAGTATCTAATTAACTAACAAAGGTGACTTAGCGACTCGAAGTGTTCCTTGGCTTTCGACAAAATTATAGTGCGTATAAGCAGTAAGAACTTTAACCAGCTAACTTAAGTTCTTGAACTCCTGTAAAAAAGTGTATTCCCTACGGATTGAGATTAAAATCTACGGATCTCAAAGTTTACTTGGTGTACCTAACAAGTGGAGCTTTTTAAAAATAGAATTCATAAAAGCTTCTTTCATTTTTATCTTATCACAAGTTTATCGAGGTCTCGGGTCTTTAGAGAAGGCTTATAGTTAGTGGGGCGGAATGAAAGAATATTAAACGTGGCTTTCCACCTGGATAAAAATATTGTTATCTAGCTTTTTTCAAAGATATAGATTATGTTTTGCACAGGTGTCTCGGCATGGATGGAACCTAATCTTACTAAAATTATAAATGCGAACGTTTGGATGGATTTTTGTTTAAAGGTATCTCCAGAATGTCTGAACGGATTTTCCCGAACTTGGCATAGATGTAGAACATAATCTAGAAGAACATATAGCCTACTTACTTATTTTGATTATAATTCTGCGCGGACGGAGTCGCGGGTGACAGTTAGTAACATAATACAGCGCTGTCTGACAATGTGATAAGATGATAAATCGTAGTTTTTGGCTGTAAGTAAAAGTTTTCGTTGATCTGTCTTAGATTTAAGTGGATTTACTTAAGAAAACAGGTTTTACTATTTTCTATATAAAAAAAGTTTTTTAAAAATGTGAAAATGTTAT
>NW_013529073.1:0-999 GCF_000836235.2 Papilio xuthus
GCGCAGGATTAAGAGATAGATAATAGCCGATTTCAGACCTACTGAATGTGCAAGTAAAATTTGCTAAAAACCATTCAAGCCGAGAGAGGAGTATGGTAACTAACATTGTGGCACAAGGATTTTATATATAAGAAATCTAATATATATGATATACGTTATATGTCTGTATGTTTGTTTCAGAATTCAATCAGACACAACTTATCACTGAACAAATGCTTCATGAAGGTGCCTCGCAGCAAGGATGATCCAGGCAAGGGCTCCTACTGGGCTATGGATACCAGCTACAAGATGGCAGAGGTCACCCCACGACGCCGCCGCAGCCTCAGGGTACGTTTCTTCATATTTACGTCTCATCTGACAAGTTACACAGAACTCTGTCTGGTCATATGAAATATGTTCATCAGATGGCGCCGTACAGTCCAGAATGCAGTTCAAACAGCAGTGGTGAGGCGGGCATGTTGCCGTGCGCTATAGACGCCGCGCCCACACCGCCTGCCACGCCCACCACGCCCACATCGCCCACTGTCACCGCAGTTACTACAGTCAAAGAGGAGCCTATGGTTAAAGAGGAGAACGGTAAGTATAGCTTGTTTAATTGCTCACTTTTAACACATACTTCTTAGACTTTAAGAAACCATTGTTGTCTTTGTTTGGAAATTATTGTATAAAGGATAAAATTGAATAACTCGCTACGCAATTCCTTAATTAAATATTCAAGAATTTATGTAAGTTGCAGTATTGCTAGTAAAAATATTTAACAATGTATATGTTAATGATTATTATTATATTAATGTTTTAGATATGAGCCACACCGACGACGCACTATCGGCTTTGATGAACGAAGAACTGATGCCAGATGTAGACATCAGTAGAGGTGAGTACAGATGGAAGAACTTCCTAACATTATACATAGTGACTAGGTATAGTAGGACTTGGTGAACAAAACTCTGGGTATATGATGAGGTTATGAGGGTGATGATTGTTGACAGAACGATGGTG
>NW_013529074.1:0-714 GCF_000836235.2 Papilio xuthus
GGCAGAGCGAACAGATTCATATCGTCAATACCACAGTTTCGCCCAAATTATATCAATTACTTTATGTCACCTGCCTTCATTGACAGTAAAAAGTCTTTCCTAATTAAGTCCAAAAATCTCAGTGCTAAAATAGAGAAGATTATGACACGAAACAAAATACAACGGATATGTTTTTAAAGTATCCAATATTCATTGCAATTGAGAGCAGTGCAATGCTAAGCTACAGAATATATTAATGTATGATATAATAAATAATATGAAATATTAAATATTGGAACTCTACAGTAAACTAACTCTAAATTTTACTTGAGCCATCTACAACAATTCAAATTGTTATATTTATAGCTGGTATTTAATCTATATATATATATATATATAGAAATCAATTGGTGTTCATTCGTCTCGCTAAAACTCGTGAACGACTGAACAGATTTATCTTATCTTGGTCTTAAAATGTTCGTGGAGATCTAGCGAAGGTTTAAAAGGTAAAAAAATGTTGAACAATTGCCTGGAAAACCCTAAAAACAGTCTTTTTCTTTTTCTCCTATAAAAGAAGGGATGGATGTCGCTGGAACTTGGCATAGATGTAGAATGTAATCTGAAAGAACACATAGGCTTATGTTTTTTTTTTTTCATTACGCCCGAACAGAGTCGCGGGCGACAGCTAGTGCCATATAAAAATGTCAAGAAAACTATATTACATTATAAACTGTC
>NW_013529075.1:0-628 GCF_000836235.2 Papilio xuthus
GGAAATGTTGACTGAATGACCGCCGGAGCACAATTCTACGGTGGTGCGTAAGGGCGAATTAGCTGTCGTTCGTTCGAATGTGTCAGAGACCAGGTCGCATGTGGGTGCACTTAGCCGCGACCCAGTTGAGAGAGTTGAACTTGAATTCCATACGTGTGTTTATGTCTTGGCTGTCGAGGATGGGAAACAAGAATAGATCACCTCTGTCCAGTTATCCGATGAAAAGTCGAAGACGATTAAGGCAATGCTTTAAGATTCAGATTTAATTAGATGTTCACAACATTCATAAATAACCGGATTTATTGAATTGTTCAAGATGATCATAGTAAAGAGGGAAGGAGATGAATAATGAAAATAAAGATCTAACCTATTTATATAGGTCGACCTAGTACAAAGCCAATGTTCAAATTTATAAAGTTACTGTTCGATTTATAATTTCATATTTAATTGGTAACCTATTAGTCTAGTTTAATTAAAATAACTAATAGTTTTTTAAAGTTTATGTTAAAACAGTAAACGATTGTGATCGAACGATGTATTCTATATGTATATTCAACAAGTGGTTAATAACTACAAGCGAAGGGACTCGCTTTTAGCAGGAAGGCCGAGCTGTAAGCCATTTCATATA
>NW_013529076.1:0-734 GCF_000836235.2 Papilio xuthus
AAATATTAAACATCCATAAATTAAATTCCTATGACCTAAAAAATAAAGTTACAAATTGGCTTAATGATATTGAATATGAAGAAGTAGAAAAATTAATAACCGTACTTCAATAATAAATAAATAAAAAAACATACGTATTTCTCACCCTCTTAAAATATACACACAAACACATCCACACTAATACAATACATAACCACACACACAGATATACACATGCAATCCACACACCTAAAAGATATATAAATCAACTATAATTAAAAATTTAATTTACTAATACATATTGAACATAGTGTGAACGGATCCTTACGCTCGAAACATAATTTTAAACACCCGCAATGTTTTAATGAATGGTGTTCTCTTTGTAACTACCCAAATTGCTTATCATTTCTTTTTGTTTATTTGTAAGGTATATGATATTGTAAAAAAAAAAATAAAAATAAAAATATAAATGTTTGGTACGGAAGAACGGAGCATTCTGTCACAGGTATTATATACTTAAAAGGATGCTCCAACAACTTATGTATATTTTTATGTGTACTTTGGTTTAAATAAATAATTATTATTATTATTATTATTATTATTAACTCTGATTTATCTTGTAGATTTCAGTTGTACTTACAGCATTTATAGACTTTCAATGCTTCAAATAGTTATAAAATAGTTCTCTGTGAGGTTAGCTTAGAAATTTTGCTACAAGTTATCAAAGTTTGCTTTGAAATGAAGTTACTAAAGTA
>NW_013529077.1:0-683 GCF_000836235.2 Papilio xuthus
ATAATCTTACTAATGTTTTAAATACGAAAGTTTAGATCAGTGGTTCCCAAACTTATTTTGTCTATCGCCCACTTTGAGAATAAATATTTTTTTAGCGCTCCCATATTTTCAAATATTTAAAAACTATAACTAAATAACTGCAAATTAAATTAATTAATTATTGTGACCTATATATGTATATTAACGAAGAATTCTAAACGAAACTTTTACTATAACCCGCAACTTGAGACCTGCAGCGCCCACAAAGGGGCGTTATCGCCCACTTTCGGAAAGATTGGTTTAGATGGATGTTTGTTAGAAGCTATCACCAGAACAGCTGCATGGATCTCTTTGAAATTTCAATTCAATTTAAAACCAACAGTTAGATACACTTGACACAACAAACGCGCAACGACGCGCTTTCGTTACCAAGTCAAGTGTTAGAATGATTAGTGAGGGGACATAAACGTTGACATATTAATAAAGCTAGTGTTGCGCCGATACACGGACACAATGTAAAAAACTATTAAATAATCAGGAAATTCTAATAAATTAATATAATACATTACGGCTTTACATAAGCCTAATACTGACATATGCATACGGGCCGTTGTCGATAAATGCTAAGCTCAGAATTAATAATACCCTCATCGTATGCGAAGCTAAATTCCAGTTAAATGTTATTTTAGCAATCCTAACTTTCA
>NW_013529078.1:0-1761 GCF_000836235.2 Papilio xuthus
GAAGAATGGTGAGATTCGGTTTTGTGTCGATTACCGCAGATTGAATAGCGTCACCCGTACTGATAAGTATCCACTTCCGGTGATCGATGAGCTATTGAAAAGCACAAGACCAGGCTGTGTGATGTCTACGATCGATTTAAAGGCTGGATACTGGCAAACGATTGTAGCTCCAGAAGACCGACACAAAACTGCTTTTACTACACCGTTTGGAACGTTTCAATTCCGTCGCATGGCGTTTGGACTTAAAGGTGCTCCAGCTACGTTCCAGCGCTTAATAGATCGCATGAGGTCTGGATTAAAGAATATTTGCGTCTTAGCTTACCTCGATGATTTACTGATTATTTCGTCCAATGTTGCTACACACCTGAAGGATCTTGAACAGGTCTTCGAGCGACTCCGTCTTTTTAATCTGAAAGCAAACAGAGATAAGTGTGTGTTCGTTAGAGAAAAGGTTACTTACCTGGGCCACGTAGTTACCGCAGGTGGCATCGAGCCTGATCCTGCGAAGGTTGAAGCAGTTATGAAAATGAAGCCTCCGACGAACCTGAAAGGGTTGAGGACATTCTTGCAAACTTGCGCGTGGTTCCGCAAGTTTATTCCGCAGTTTTCAGATATAGCGCGGCCCTTGTCGGACTTGACAAAGAAGAACCGACGTTGGCAATGGGGGGAGGGAGAGCAACGAGCTTTCGACGAGCTGAAGCTTCGGTTAACCTCTAGCCCAATTCTACGCCAACCAAACTTTGAAGAGCCGTTTACTCTACGAACCGACGCTAGCGGATATGCGTTAGGCGCCGTATTGTTGCAGGGTGAAACCCCTAAGGACGAGCGTCCAGTAGAGTACGCCAGCAGGTTGCTGACCCCTGCTGGGCGCAATTATCATACTACAGAGCGAGAAGCCCTTGCAGTTGTGTGGGCTTTGGATAAATTCCGCTCGTACGTAGAAGGAAGTCACGTTAAGATAGCTACGGACCATCAACCGTTAAAGTGGCTTTTGACTCTGAAGACGCCTAGTGGTCGTCTGGCCAGGTGGGCCATGAAAATACAATCGTACAATCTGGACATTGAGTATACTCCGGGTAAAGTGAATGTCGTCGCCGACACTCTTAGTCGACCTGTTGATGCTTCGGTTGAAGTGACCGAAGAAGCCGAATCATGTAGTATATGTCCTGTTATTATTGACTTACCGCAGCGTAATCCGGAAGACCTCCGCAAGGCACAGCTGGATGACCCAGAGGTACAGAAGATCATCGCCGATTTTGAAGACACTAATAACCCTGATGCAGCTGTACGCTGGACGGAGAGGGGGTATTATCTTTCTCAAGGAGTTCTTTTTCGCTGTGATCCGGACGGGGAGTCCGATGAGCCGCAGTTAGTTGTTCCTGAGTCTTTACGTGAGGAGGTCATGAAGGAGTTGCATGACGCCCCTACTGCTGGACACTTAGGCTTGGAGCGAACCTTAAGAAAGATCAAAGAGAGATTTTATTTCAAGAATATGCGGACTTTTGTTGCGCAATATTTACGCAAGTGTGACTTGTGTCAGAAGTATAAAGCAACCAACTTGAAGCCTGCGGGTTTGCTACAAACCCCAGTACTCCAACAACGTTTCGAAGTTCTGGCTATGGATCTATTTGGACCGCTCCCAGAAGGTGACGCGGGTCAGAAGTGGATTCTTCTGGTCGAAGATACAGCCAGCCGTTGGGTTGAGTTATTTGCCTTGAACGACGCTACCGCAGAATCATGCGCCAAAGTTCTTCTAGAAGA
>NW_013529079.1:0-127 GCF_000836235.2 Papilio xuthus
CGTCCTTTTCAATCGTTGTTATCTCAGTTACTTCTTTCTTAGGCCCTTTACGCTTTTTAATCACTTGCTTGATTGTCTTCACCTGCTGCGTTTCACCACTTTCTGTCTTCACTTGTTCAATCTGTAC
>NW_013529080.1:0-1396 GCF_000836235.2 Papilio xuthus
TAATCTGAGTTTGTTCCTCTATATAACTTTAGGGTTATTCGTTTTCATTTGCCACAGAGATATTTTAAAGTATTTATATGTTATAATTATATGAATGAAGTGCACAATAATCTCGTTCTTGACCAATAAATAGGTATCATTCGACACACGTTTTTGTCAAAAAAATCTGTTTTGACAGTAACCTAACATAGACCTGGAGTAAAGGATAAACCTGGATAAGAGTCAGACATGCAATTCCCTTGTTGCTTGTTTTTGCATTGCATTTTGATAATTTATTTCACATTTGCTATTTAATATGCCTTATTTATACCATATTTTACGCGGAAATGATTCCTAATATTAAAAAAGACACATTTTCCTTAAGTCTAAATTTAATATTTCCCCGAATGTATTCGACCTATTTTATTTGGCGTAATTTTACGCACGCCTCGCAGAAATTTTGATTAAAATAAAAGAAGAGATCCGTAATAAATGCGTGGGAAGGAATACATTTATTCCGGAAGATATTATATTAAAATTTAATACACATTTATAAATATTTCTTTTGTTTCTACTTAAATTTAGCTGGTATACGAGAGTAGATAGGTTATTTTAAATTAATAACGCACTAAAAGATTACATCAAAATATCGTAGGTTACAATTTAAGTTATGATATTATTTTAGTAGTCCATATAAATTTCGTTAAATTATTCAAAAACAACTCAAACTTTTATGATTGAAGGCCAGACCCTTTGCCCTTTGGCGGAGAAAACTTTATCCTACTATAACTTTTCCGTTGCTATACATCAAACATTGAAATTCATATTTATTTTGACTAAACACCACGAGTTTTATGTGTGAGATCGTCATTAATGTTTAAATTGATTTTGGGTACATGCGTTTAAAACATTTCCAACAGTTAAATTACTTTACTTAATATTTACGTTACAAAAACTTCAATATTAAGAAATCAGTATGACTAGTAACCAAAAACTCACTGATATAAGGACGGCTTAGGTTAGTTAAGCTAAGAAAAAAATTACCCATCAGTTTTTGTAGATAATTTTATGATTTACAAATCAGTCTATGACAATTTTTTCAAACTTACCATTTTGCCGACAAAAGCGTGACATCCATTCTTGTAAACATTGATCTTGAAAATTTTATTTCCAAATGTATGATCGATGGAGACTTCTAAGGGATCACATAAGACAGTGGTGGAGTTCCTTAGTTCCAAAAATTCGTATCAATTTTCAGCTCTATACGGATTTGTGTCTTCAATATTTAATCATAGCTATCATTTTTGAGCGTCGGTGGCTCAGTGGTCAAGCACATGGCTTGCAATCTGCAAGTCCTGGGTTCGAATCCCGCCATGTACCAATGTGTTTTTCGATTTCCGATTTACATATGTACATT
>NW_013529081.1:0-382 GCF_000836235.2 Papilio xuthus
TCTCACGCCACGATATCATTGTATCCACCGTTCTCGCTAATTTTGCATTAAATTACAACGACGTTGCTTACACTTAATAGTCAATACATTTAGCTGAAGGTAATAACTAATTTGTACAATAATGTGAATCGCATCGTCAAGGAGTATGAAATGTATTGTGCTTTACAGTATTTATACATTGATGTCAGATTACAGAGACATCGCGCTCAGATTATACGAGACTGTTTCAATCTCTATTGCTACGATAGTCTCAGATAGGGAAAGCACACAAACTCTTGTAATCCCGTTTAATCCAACGTAATTAAAATATCGAGTATATAACATGGCGGTGGCTATGTTTGATATGTGTAATATTTACAATGTGTGTGGGTGTGTGGGTGTC
>NW_013529081.1:588-871 GCF_000836235.2 Papilio xuthus
ACTGTACTACTTATGACATTTATGACTCGGTTCTCTTTTGGCGAGATATACATATACTAACATATCTTGAACTAACATATCATTAGGAACAACTGTATTTCTCTCCGGATAATATAAAAATGTTGAAAACAAATGATACGTAGGTTCTTCGATATGCAAACGGATTTTGTTTATTGTGCTTTCAACACTAACATTTAATACAAAACATTTATGCAAACTGACGTTTTATACGCGGCCATTATCTTAGCACGAGTAGCAGAGCGTACGAGTGCAGGGAGGCGGG
>NW_013529082.1:0-1161 GCF_000836235.2 Papilio xuthus
ATATATACACAACATTTTATTATTCGTTGTTACCATTATTATGATTATATTACTAATTATTACTACTATAATATTATATCATTTGCATACACCCAATTATCTATCATTCATCATTATCATTTACCACATACGTACTTATCCAAACTAAAAAATGGGCACACCATCACTCAACCGTCGATATACCCCTCCCCTACAAAATACTTCGAGCCCAACGAACTTATTAAAATTTAACGCTCCGCGCCGCTTATCGCCGAAACACCCCTCCTCGCCCCCACAATCTTCTTACGCGCCAAACAAAAATAACAAATTCCTTCCAGTACCCGGCCGCTTCGCTTCCCCTCTCCTCCCGCCCCAACACCGCCCACTCTTGCCCGTTAGTTAACAAAAACCAAATTCAAGGCCGACGATATCGAACACGATCTGTACAACATGTATAGTCACATTCACACCCACTGCCTGCACCACTTGTATTATTTAGCAAATATTTTATTGTTGTGAGGGATATTTTTAATAGACATGAGTGTACGCATGTGTATGTATATGCATGTGTGTAGGTATGTGTATGTATATGTATATATATATATATGCGTAACGTTTACTTATTCATTCTCATATATTCATTCATATACATACAGGTATATATTTTATGTATTTATATATTTATAAGTATTTTATTTATTTATTTATTTACTTACTCGTATAATTGTATTGTGTATAAAACATGACATCCTGTTCGAAAGACTCAGTGAGCTTATTATAAGTTTGGAACTAACTATACCGCTTTCCCGCCAATTGATAAATAAGAAATCTCGCGAATGCTTTGCAACCCAAAAAACAGATGGCGTCAGATGTATGCGATGTTTTAATGATTTTGCTTTAGATCTGTGTGACTTATACTTTATTTCGTTTTTAGTTTTATTACTCGTTCTTATAATTCAATTCAACACTATGTCACTCTGTTTTGTCTTTTTACTGTTTACTGTTTCACTTTCTACTCTCCATAATTTGTTTTAGAATATAGCTAAATTCCAAATTATATTAATTATGTTATATAGAATAAGTAGAATATATGTATACATAGAATTAGGTATAGTATTAAGTTAGACATTAGGACCACTGTGCCCAGGCAGCAGTCGGACAATAGTATCAAATCGCTTAGGA
>NW_013529082.1:2517-3591 GCF_000836235.2 Papilio xuthus
ATTATTATGATTATATTACTAATTATTACTATTATAATATTATATCATTTGCATACACCCAATTATCTATCATTCATCATTATCATTTACCACATACGTACTTATCCAAACTAAAACATGGGCACACCCATCACTCAACCGTCGATATACCCCTCCCCTACAAAATACTTCGAGCCCAACGAACTTATTAAAATTTAACGCTCCGCGCCGCTTATCGCCGAAACACCCCTCCTCGCCCCCACAATCTTCTTACGCGCCAAACAAAAATAATAAATTCCTTCCAGTACCCGGCCGCTTCGCTTCCCCTCTCCTCCCGCCCCAACACCGCCCACTCTTGCCCGTTAGTTAACAAAAACCAAATTCAAGGCCGACGATATCGAACACGATCTGTACAACATATATAGTCACATTCACACCCACTGCCTGCACCACTTGTATTATTTAGCAAATATTTCATTGTTGTGAGGGATATTTTTAATAGACATGAGTGTACGCATGTGTATGTATATGCATGTGTGTGTTTGTGTGTAGGTATGTTTATGTATATGTATATATATACGTAACGTTCACTTATTCATTCTCATATATTCATTCATATACATACAGGTATATATTTTATGTATTTATATATTTATAAGTATTTTATTTATTTATTTATTTACTTACTCGTACAATTGTACTGTGTATAAAACATGACATCCTGTTCGAAAGACTCAGTGAGCTTATTATAAGTTTGGAACTAATTATACCGCTTTCCCGCCAATTGATAAATAAGAAATCTCGCGAATGCCTTGCAACCCAAAAAACAGATGGCGTTAGATGTATGCGATGTTTTAATGATTTTGCTTCAGATCTGTGTGACTTATACTTTATTTCGTTTTTAGTTTTATTACTCGTTCTTATAACACTATGTCACTCTGTTTTGTCTTTTTACTTTTTTTACTGCTTACTGTTTCACTTTCTACTCTCCATCATTTGTTTTAGAATATAGCTAAATTCCAAATTATATTAATTATGTTATATAGAATAAGTAGAATATATGTATACATAGAATTAGGTATAGTATTAAGTTAG
>NW_013529082.1:3790-4077 GCF_000836235.2 Papilio xuthus
AAAAAAAAAAAAAAAAAAAAAAACCTACCTACCTACCTACCTACCTACCTACCTACCTACCTACCTACCTACCTACCTACCTACCTACCTACCTACCTACCTACCTACCTACCATTTCAATCGTCGCAAACACAGTCAGACAAACATTAAACTACTTTGTAATTTGAAATATTTCGACACAACATACATATCGGAATTTGGGATTCGAACCCAAGAACACCTTGTGAAACAGGTTGTGAAATCGGCCCAATAAATATTAGGCTACTGACTACGGCAGCTATGCTAAA
>NW_013529082.1:11111-11333 GCF_000836235.2 Papilio xuthus
CGCCTCCTTCGCACGCGAGGTGATGGCAGCCAAGAGAGAGGCCCTGCGGGAGCGCGAACGCGCCAATGAGACGTTGCCGCCCCGCAGGGCTCCAGCGAGGGGCCGCCGGCGTGCGAGGTACGCGGCGGCCCTACAACCAAACTAGAGAGTATCACGCGCGACGGGTCGGGGGGATTGTGGCGGATGGCCCTCCTCTCGTGTTCTGAGGAGGGTTTCATCATA
>NW_013529082.1:11575-12910 GCF_000836235.2 Papilio xuthus
GAACTCCGACGTGGCGCGTCCCCGGGTGGTGGATAGGGGAACGCCCCGGCATTCGTGTCGGGGTAGGGCGCAAGCCCCGCGAACCAAACACCAGGGTCTGGCGGTGCGCGCAGGACTAGTCGATGAGGCGTCGACAGGTCTAGCGCGCTAGCCGGGCCCCCAACCGGTGGAAGCGCCGGAGGTGGACGATTGTCTGCCTCCGTGCTGGCTATGGTGGTGGGGCCGTGGGGGATGCGGGAAGGGTACTGGTTTATCCTGCCCTACTTGCATCCCTCGTGGTCGGAGTTGAGGTGTGGGGCCGCGAGGGATGTGGGAAGGGTACTGGTTTATCCTGCCCCCCTGCATCCCTCGTGGCCGTGGACGTGTGGATGCCGCGAGGGCTGTGGGAGGGTACTGGTTCATCCTGCCCACCCGCAGCTCTCGTGGTCGGACGTGTGGGTCCGATGTAGCGGACGGTCGCCGGCTGGGTCGCGGAGGAGTGCTCACGCGTACCCGTAACCCGGCCATATGGCGATGAGGAGGGCTAGAGGGGTTTTAGTGGGTATGGCCGAACGACTGTAGGCGAGTCCCACACTCCCTGCGCCATTGCACACTGGCCCGGCGCAGGGGTGCGGAAGTGCATTTCCCCTCGTTAAAAAAAAAAAAAAAACTTTCTTTTCCGAAAGCCATTTATAATATAGCTCGCAAGGGACGTCCTAGAACAACGTACTCTAGCGACAAAATTCCAAACACCTAGGCGCCAAACTGTCACCGCTAACGCCACTCTCCGACAGATGGCTCTACAACAAATACGCCTAGCAATATCGAATATCGTTTCATCTCAGTTGATAAAGTTAAGAAATCTCGCGAATGCTTTGCAACCCAAAAGTCAGATGGCGAAAGGCCGATGGCGATGATGGATTTTTGCTTTAGATCTGTGTTACTTATAACTTTATTTCGCTTTTAGTTTTATTCCTTGTTCTTGTAATTCAATTTAACACTATGTCACTCTGTTTTGTCTTTTTACTGTCTACTCTTCATTATTTCGTTTAGAAAATAGTTAAATTCTAAATTATATTAATTATGTTATATAGAATAAGTAGAATATATGTATGCATAGAATTAGGTATAGTATTAAGTTAGATATTAGGAGCACTGTGCCCAGGCAGCAGTCGGACAATAGTATCAAATCGCTTAGGAAGACTGCTGCCTGGACCTTGCGAACAAATTGTAATTAACTTAGCGAGTAAGGACATGTAAAAAAAAATAAATAAATTGTGGAACATGACAATATACTCCTACCTGGGAGGGTACTTTCGGGTGGAAAATAATAAAAGAAAAAAAAAAAAAAAAAAC
>NW_013529082.1:13094-17169 GCF_000836235.2 Papilio xuthus
CTATATATCAGACTGTATTGGTATAATATATACCAGGTAACAAAGCCACAAAAAAAAAAAAAACAACTTGTTGGAGAGTTGAAATTGACATTGACACTTGACATTGCACTGGTATTTCTAGACTATATTAACTATACTCTTTGATTGGCAATTACCAGAACGGCTAGCTGCTTATACAAAACAAAACAATTTATAATATGGTTGCAAATTCTGTATACCTAGATTGCTCTAAATGTTAGCTCAGTTATAACCATCATTAATGGAGAACTTTTCAAAAGTGGAAAAAATCGGGGAAGGAACATATGGAGTAGTTTATAAAGCAAGAGATCGAATAACTGGAAAAGAAATTGCTTTAAAGAAAATAAAACTTGAAAAGTAAGTTTTGGCGCCAAAATTGACGTTTGCTTGCAATTGATACATTGCTTGCGATATTTTAGGTTCAATTTATTAAATGATTCAGAGCTTTGTAAGCTCTCTTGTTTAAATATGCCCTTTGTTTTGATATTTAAGTGTCAATTTGTATTTTATTTTTTTCTTATGAACAGTCACTTATACAAAATATTTCTATTTTAATTACAGTGCCTATACACTGTTTATTTGACTGTATATATGTAGATTTGCAGAGCCCGTTAGTCCATTCTAATGCTGCTGGTTAAAAGGCCCTCTTGGCCCGTGCAATACCACCACCACACATAAGGTGTGAAGGGGAAGTATTTCTGTGGATTGTCTGATAAGTGCATTGAGTAAATTGCTGCAACTATTTCTTCAGTAAGGTAGCAAAGTGAGCCATCAACAGTCCCAGTACAGCATGGGGCAATTTAAACATGTGGAGTGGATAGCCAAAACACACATAATGCTGACAGTTTTTATAGTGCCAAAATATATGTAAAGGTTTAGTTTATTTAATTTACAAAGTTAAATATTCTTGTTAGCACAACATAGTACAGTAGTTCCACTGTAATGTCCACAGTGAGCCGGAGGGTGTACCATCAACGGCATTGCGAGAGATCTCAGTGCTGCGAGAGCTGAAGCATCCCGCTGTTGTGCGGCTTTTAGATGTGTTGCTGGTTGACTCAAAGTTGTTCCTTGTTTTTGAATGCCTGCACATGGATCTCAAACGTCTAATGGATCTGACTAGTGGACCTTTAGATTTAGATCTAGTTAAGGTAATAAATTAAAAAAAAAAGATTGAAATTATTGAAGTATATACACTTGCATTTTCTTTTTGACTGTTCTTGTTCCATATTCGGGTATTATATGTATGGGAATGTGTGTCAGAGCTACCTGCGGCAGCTGTTGGAGGGTGTGGCATACTGCCACGGGCAGCGCGTGCTGCACCGTGACCTCAAGCCACAGAACCTGCTAGTGGACGCGGAGGGGCGCATCAAGATCGCGGACTTTGGGCTGGCGCGCGCCTTCGGCATTCCGGTGCGCGCCTACACGCACGAAGTGGTCACGCTGTGGTACCGCGCGCCAGAGATCCTGCTCGGAGCCAAATTCTACTCCACGGCGGTGGACGTATGGAGCCTCGCCTGCATTTACGCAGAAATGGTAAGTGTGCTTTGCTCGTGAGCTGGTCGGTACACTGATTCGGCGGCGTCCTAATGGTTTGATTTACAGTTTATTGGAGCCAGAGAGCTCCTCTGGGTTTTAGCGAGATATATCTCAACCATAAAATATGTATTACAGCTGTAACAGTATCGGGACCATAAATACCATAGACATTCATTTTCGCACTTCTTAAAGATAAATAAAGGCCGTAAAATGTGACGATCTTCTCTGTCGACTTCCGTTTTTAACATGGAAGAATTGTGCGCCGTTTGTCGCAGGCGAGCGGGCGCACTCTGTTCCCGGGCGACAGCGAGATCGACCAGCTGTTCCGCGTGTTCCGCGCGCTGGGCACGCCCGGCGAGGCGCTGTGGCCCGGCGCGCGCCAGCTGCCCGACTTCCGCGCCGCCTTCCCGCGCTGGCCGGCCCGCCCTGCGCGCAGCCTGCTGCCCGACGCGGCGCGCGCCCAGCCCCACGCCGCCGCGCTCTTCGAGGCCATGCTGCGCTACGAGCCCGCGGAGCGCGTGCCGGCGCGCGCGGCCGCGGCGCACGCCTACCTGGCGGACGCGCGCCGCGTGCCCCCGCGCCTTCCGCCCGCGCCCGCGCCCACGCCCACGCCCGCCTCCCCCGTGCCCACGCCCACACCCGACACGCTGCCCTAGACTTACGCCGAATAAATATCTGTTATTTTAAGTGAATGCTTTTATTTATTTAGTTAGTTCAGGCACATCTTGAGGTGTACCGTACCGATTGTATTTTACCTGAAGGTCTTTTGCCTTAAACTTTCACTTTTACTTTCAAGTCTAGATTTTTTATTTTACCTACATCTCACTAATATTTTAAATGTGAATATTTGCATGTATGGATGGATAGATGGATGTTTGTTTGAAGGTATCTCCAGAACGGCTGCATGGATCTCGCTAAAATTTAGCACAGATGTAGAACATAGCTTGATAGAACACATAGACTACTTATTAAAGTTTTGTGATTCCGCGCAGACGAAGTCTCGGGCTAGAGCTAGTTAACAATATATTGTTAATATGTGATACTAGCCGTCGCCCGCAAATCCGACCTGACGAAAACCTGAGTGCACTTTGACACTATCTTCTCTATCTTCTAACAAATGTCCATACATCCAAACTTTTACATTTTTATTGTATCAAGGAGATATTATTATTTATTAAGTCTCAAGACTCAATCAATTCTCGGAATACTTTATTATATAAAATGATGGACGTCTTTTACTGCGAAGTCAGTTAGAAGACTATTGAAAGACATATTGAGATTTAATATTTTAATGCATTAATACAAGACACCAACTTCTGTTTCTTTACTTACGGCATTGCTTTGCAAGCGGAGGCTTGCAAATGCCGCCTTGCGAATGAAGGTGCGCTTGTCTCAAGTACAAAATCCTCTGGTCGTCGTACCTCACCACATGTATCCTATGTACAAAAGACTTATCCTAATCGTATAATACTCTAAAGCTAGGGCTTCCATATCTTGAGCAGGCCGTCCTCGCTGTAGGTGGCGAGCAGGTTCTGGTGCGGGTGGTGCGTCATGCCGATCACCGCCTTCTCGTGGATCTGCAAGCGGAAGTGAGGAGTGAGGGTGTGGTGGGTGGCGGCGAGTGTGGTGGGGCCGAGGTACTCACGTTGATGGTGCGCTCGAGCTTGCCGCTGTGGGCGCAGAAGGCGTACAGCACGAGGTCCTCGGCGGCGCAGTAGACGAGGCGGCCGCGCGCGCCGAGCGCTGCGCAGACGAGCGCGCCGCCCTCCGCCTCGCGCCGCCCGGTGGACAGCGAGCGCACGATCTGGCCCGCCATGTTCATGATGACGACGGTGTTCGTGCGGTTGCAGACGAGGAAGTGCTCGGGGTTCTTGGGCAGCAGCAGCAGCGAGTTGACGGGCGGCTCGCCGGACCCCAGCGGCTTGAAGGTGGCCGTGCACTCGCCGGTGCGAACGCTCCACAGGCGCACCGTGCCGTCCGAGGAGGCGCTCAGCACGGCGTGCCCGTCCGGCGTGAACACCGCCTCGTTCACGAAGGAGGTGTGCCCGCGGAACTCCTTCAGCAGCTTGCCCGACTTCAGGCCGTGGATGCTGCACACGCGCAGGGCCGGCGTCTCAACGCACCGCTCTCGCCTTTCCTACATCCACTCTCTATGGATGTAGTGAAAGGTGAGCGATCTCGGCCGCGACCAAACGGTCATACATACTTCGATCATAAAAATGCAAGGAGCGCATAGACAGCCGCCTAACTTACAGTAGATATGTCGGCTAAAAATAGTTTAACTCCGAGCTAGAGGTTTTACTACAAAATGTGCAATGAGTTGAATGATGAAGACTTGAGAAGGCTCACCGGATGGTGCGGTCGAAGGAGGCGGACAGGATCTGCGTGTTGTCGCGCGTGAACTGCAGGCACGTCACGCCCTTGCCGTGCGCGCGCTCCAGCTTGCGCTGCACCTGCCCGCTCGACACCTTCCACACCTGCCGACACGTCACGTCACGTCACGTCACTGCCTGGTGCCCCG
>NW_013529082.1:17217-31995 GCF_000836235.2 Papilio xuthus
CCCCCGCCCCCGCCCCCGCCCCACACTACCCACCTTGATCTTGCCGTCGATGGAGCCGGCGGCGAGCGTGTCGCTGTCGCGGCCGAAGGCGAGGCTGAGGACGGCCTCCTCCATGCTCATGTAGTCGTCGTGCGCCTGGTAGCGCAGGTCCTTGCGCAGCTTACCCGTCGTGAAGTTCCACACCTCCACCAGCCCGTCCACCGAGCCCGTAACCAAGTACTGCCCGTCCGGAGAGAACCTGCAACGCCCCACCACTCCGCTACCAAAAGTCGCCCAATATTTCTTGCCGTACAAGGTGACAAATGAGCAGCCCCCCGTGTTGGAGTCGCTGCCCATTCACCTCTACAAGTTCGTATTTAGCGAATGCGTTGCCTACTTTTAAAGGATAGAGGTGTGGGTGTACTAAAAAGGATGATCTTTTCTCTTTAAGCGCGTTTAACTTTTCCCACCCATTCTTTCCATATTACAAAAGGGTGGGAACTAGAACAAAAATAAGAAGAGAAGTTGTAAGATGTTCGAATAGCATCTGAGCGGAGTAGGCTGCAATACAAAACTATCATAACCTGGCACACTCAACGTGTGATTTTTGGCCAAACTTGATCATTTTTGAGAGTTGAGTAGGACACTGGTCATCCTCCTCGTCCCTGATCGCCGCCTTGCCGCGGAACAAGTCGATCGTCGTTCCTGAAACATGACGGGTATCATATGATGTGTCCCGAGATCAGACCCGACAAGTTGTAAGGTAGTTTTCAACAGCTGACATGCGTCTCACTGTCTTGTTACTACATAAATCCAAAGTCCGTATAAATTTTTCTTTTTATATCATAAGGTTTACTCGTTTGCCACGAGCGAGCGGCCACCTGAAATTGCTGAAATAGCAATGTGACTGTTGCCCATAGATATTTGCAATTGCATATGCGTTGCCTACCTTAAATCGACGGAGGAGAGGATACATATATTCCCTTCCCATCCATCCTCTCATCTAGAAAGTCCACTTCTACTTCCCATCCTTTCCTTGTAAGACAAAGGGTGGGAAGGGGAAAAGGTCTAAATTAGGCCTCCGGGACGCACACTCATCAGACCAAACAGGGAATAGCTTCCACTTGACGCCTGTGTGTGCTCTGTGTGGTCGTGGTATTTCACTGAGCGAGCCGGACTAGTTTGTATGAAGATGTTAAAGCGGGGGGCTCTACCACTGTTATAATATTGCACCAAATTTAACTAAAATAATTTCAATTATCACAAATATTAAACTTGAATAATTTGCCATCATCATGTATGTATAATTTGATTTGAGAGAAATTAAATATTAAGACATATCTTCTATTATCTATTCTCTTAATATTTATTAGTCATAAGTGAGCATTATACATTGTGAGACAAAGTGTCACAGAAAGTGTGTGAAACAGAGACAAGGAGCTGTAGGTACCAGGCGGCAGCAGGCCCTGGTGCTGCTGCCACTTGAGCGCCTGGCCGAGCAGCGCCAGCAGTCGCGAGCTGGGCACGACAGACACCTCGCCCGCCAGTGCCGCCGCCAGAGCTGCGCGCCGCCGCTCTTTACCGCCGCCCGAGACGTACGCCTCGCGTGGATCGAAGTATGACCGCGACAGGAGGTTCTCTGCAAGCATCACAACAAACACTCATCACTCACAACACTTCCAATCCAAACCCTAGTTATAACCCTATAATTTATGCCTAAACACATAAATTCCAAAATATTTCTGATGGATCACTTTTTCTCACTTAAATTTACCACACTAGCTATTTCTGACACAATCTTGTAAAGCCGCCGAGCATTTCCCTTTGACTGACTAGCACCTAATATTACCTCTGCTGTGAGTGGCCATCTTGGTTCCATAGCACATCACTGACAACACACACTGATCAGATTTTTACATTGAGAAACTATGGTATTTCTTATTATAAGAGTATACATCCTGGAACTTTTTCAATGTGACCCATCCAAATCAGATTTGGTAGTTGACCTCTTCTAAATACCCATCTTAAACAGAGCAATAACATGTTTGTTCTGAGACAGTTGGGTCATCTCTGTTATAGTCTATCCATAAGCAACCATGAAGCATTGATATTCATTTATTTAGTGAGTAGTGGTGAATTGAATATTGCAGTTACAGTACCAAGATGCATGTAGCGGTCTGACTGGAGCTGTTTCATAAGCTGGCAGGGCTGCGTTTGGCGCAACATAGAGCGCGCGGCGCCCAGCTCACGCAGCTCGATCAACTCCAACACCACCTGCTCGTAAAGCTCCATCAGCTTCTTGTCTGGTAGCTTGAGAGAGGCTGTTGCTTTGAGGACAGTGTCCCAGTGGCCATTGTTAATGTCTGCACAGAAGCCGTCCACGCTGTCTACCGTGTTCAGAGATACACCAGTTTCTTCCTGAAAATATTATAGAGGGACGCTCTTTCACTTTATATTTGCTTTTGGACCTTATAAATATAACTTATTAATTTTTCCAAACGGTTACTGACCTGAAGAGTTTGAAGCGTCTTAGTAAGATTTGACTCTTTCAGATATTGTTGTATTAAGCGTATAACACTGAAAAAAAATATAACTTTTTCCTTTAATCCGGCGCCAAATAAAAATATGATTAAAGGTTACATTTTCAAATCGTAACTTACTCAGCAGACTCGATTTCAATTGACATTTTGAAATAAATTAGTTATCCTATTAATAGATATAACAAGTCTTTTTTAACTATTATTAAGCTGTTTATGTTTAATATTTTTATTCTCCTTGCACGAAATGACAATGACATCTGAAGATTTTTTTTAATTTTATGTCCTGGTAACATAGAACTTTAGGTAAAATCTTATTTAAAAAGCAAAGAGTATATAAAATATTCATTACTTTGTACACACTTCACTTTAAGATTCGTCGGTTAAATTTTTTGAATTGTATTTTTTATATAATTATAAATGGGTTTATAAGATGTTGGGTCTTGTAGTAAAATGTTAACTGGCGGCGGGCGTATTCTTCAGAACTACATAAAGAAATAAAACATTTGACTAAAAATTGAGATATTAACAAAAAAAATGAAATGTTTTTAATGCATTTTTAGTTAATTGTGCGAGATATAGCCAAATTATTGTAATAAATTGAAAAAGTAATATATGTAAGTTATAGCACTTATTACTTAGATTAATATTTTACAAGATCGACTCTCGATATTTCGCAGTTGGCGTACGGTGGCGTACGGCGCGTATGGTCAGAACTATGACAACTGTCCATTAATTACGATATAAGTACTCATACATAATTAATTCGATCCTTCATAGGCATCAGTTGTCAAACTTATTGATCTTAAATACACTGCACTATGCTACTAACCCTACACACAAGGCGACATATTTTTACGCCTTTCTGTCAATGTTAACAAAAATGTGACAACCTTATATAATTAATAATTGTCTTATGTCAGATCATATCCTATTCGTATTTAAGTGCGGGTATAGTACTGGGTTAGGTAACAATACTGTGATCATAATTAAATGTCATTAATTAACATGTCATTTTGTCAGCTCATTAGCTAAACGGTTATGGCTTTTAAGTTGCGGCATTTTTCGAATAGTTACATTGTACTAAATAGATTAAGTTGTCGAAATATAATGACATCGCCAACTAAGCTAGAAAAAGCTGTGGAGCAATTGCAAAAGAATCCCTATTATGAAAAATACGCTGATCGCATCGCTACTCTTCAGAAAACTTCTCCCCGCGAGTTTTTACAAAGATTAGAGGACCAACAGAAAACCAAACAGAAAGAAAAAGAAAAGAAGCTGGGTGCAATTGATACCAGGTATTATTTGTCGTTTGTTAAGCACACTTTGGAAATGCCAAATAAAAAAAAAGAAAAAGCCTTATGTAATCACACAAAAAGGTTTACTTCTTCCTCATAAGTGATAATTTTCCTATAATCTATCGTTCTGATTAATCGTTTCATAAATTTCAGACAGTTTTCCTCAGTTTTACACCCTAAGGAAACATTAAGCAAGGATTTGATAGTTGAAGATAAAAAGCTTGAGGCCATTTTAAAATTAGATTTGGTAACAGGAAAAGATGCTTCAGATATTCAAAATATTTGGGAAGAATATCATAAGAATAAGGAAGTAATATCAGCAACAATTCCTCTTGATGTTTATACTACTGTTCATGAAAAGATGAAAGATTATCCTACATTCTTATTTCCCTTGCCTCGATCTGAGGGCTATGAGTTCATTTTGTGCCAGTGTCATGGTCACACTGTGCACTTTACACCACTTCTTGCCTTTCAGGTAGGTTTCCATACTATACTAATCAAATTAAAAATGTCACAAGTGTCAAATAACAGTGTTTTACTAAAACATTTTATTTTTAGGTACATAAAGAAAATGCTCCTGAATGTTTAACAATGATTCATTACACAGAACTTGGCCACAAAGGAAT
This sequence comes from Papilio xuthus, assembly GCF_000836235.2. Lineage (NCBI taxonomy): Eukaryota > Metazoa > Arthropoda > Insecta > Lepidoptera > Papilionidae > Papilio > Papilio xuthus. The sequence goes on from NW_013529082.1 coordinate 21,658, forward strand.
AGTTTTGATGAGAGGAGAATATGACAAGGTAATTTATTAATATTTAATAAGACCCATTTGCACAGAATGTGTTAAGCAAACAGGAAAATACAAATTTGAACATCATTCACTTTAACATTTACTTGGTGAAGAATTGTCAAAAGAGATGTTTTTTCCACAAATGTTGTAGAATTTAGCTTTATGAATGAACTACACTACAGACAATTCCTCACTTATATATTTGATAATTTATATGAGTTATAAAAAGAATCCTCTTATATTTGACAATGTTTAGTAAATTATACAACTTTTAGTGGACTAATGATGTAATTTAAATCCTTTTGCAGAATGTGTTGAATGGCCAGGAGGCACAATGCTTGGCAAACCAATTCCAGATGTATTTTTGTGGCAAGGACTTAACCAAGCAACATTTGCTTGAGACATTTAATAAGAAACCAGATGCATTCAAACACATGGACCTAGTAACAGAACTAGAGAATATCAGTTTAGTATAGATCTTGCACTCAGTAAAGTTTTAGTATTTACATACATACCTTTTTTTATGTTCCCATAGATCCATATTAAAACAGGTAAGAAGGAAAGGTACCTTGTGTATCATTGGTTCAGTCTATGTGGGTAATAAATATATTCAGGAGTGTCATCTACACATGCAGCGGACACATGGGAGAAGTTGCTTCTACACAGTGGTGAGTTTGATCTACTTGTGGAAGTAGATGAGTGTACTCCACTAGATGCAGCCACATATTTAGTATGTCCCAGTTTTATATAGGTTGTTGGATTTTCTTCAATTATTATTTCATGGGATAATTTTTCAAAAAGGCTGTTTCCAAAACCTTGTCTGTCATTCTGCAATTATATTGTAATGTTTGGTTCCATTAAGGAAGGATAAAGGTTTAAATAAGAGGATATCTGAGGAAAGTCTAGCATTTTCTTTAAATGTAAAACTAAATATACCTTTAATACAGTTTATCACAGTAATCATGCAAGTATGTAGATTTAATAAGTGTTTTTGGTCACCATAAATCAGATTTAGCTGCTGCATGAACCGACTGCTCCACACAGTGCATTACCATAACCACACAGAAGATGGGTGTAAAGAGAAAATAATTTCATGCTTCGTCTCAAGATTGTGTGTGTCCTTTTCTAATAGAAAACAGGGAGGTTCTGCAATCTTTGAACTTGTAGCAAATTGTTGTCTATAGGCAGATGTCTTATCACTATCGTAATAAATCGAGTGGGCCACCAGGTTGTTTGCCGTCTGTTGCTCTCAAAATAGATACTTACTTTTAAACTTTTTACTGATGTAACTGACTGACGCAAGTTTTCCACAGAGTCAGTTTCCAATCCCTCAATAAAGCTTACCATTGTTCTATCAGATTTATGTGAACTAAAAAGTGATGGACTTCTCGACAGGGATTTGTAAAAAAAGTCATTATCTCTTGTAGTTATAACTTCAGTTAAAGGGTTTATCACATTATAACTATTATCAGAAGCAATAGAAGGTTGGGACAAACTAGATTCACTTTCGTTAAAAATCATTGTGCTTGCGTCATTAACGTTTTTAGATGTACCAGATTTCTCCTGCTTAGATGGTAGGGTGTGTCTTGTTATTGTTTCGGATTGAACAGCCTTACTAAGAAAAGCTGAAGTCAAATGGCTCATTGTCATGGAATTAGGTTTTGTGTTAAAGTATTCCTCAGAGTAATTTTTATTAAGCACGGAATATCCGTCTATTGAAATGTCTTTATCGGATTCACCAAATAACCTTTTCCTTAATTTGTTTAGACACTTTCGAGTTTTTAGTTTCTTTCGTTTCAAATTTGTTGCTAAATCCATATTGTAAATCGTATATCCTTAAAATGAACCGAACTAGAACGTACCTTATAAACCTAATCATTTATTAAAAAATTATACATAAAAAGTATGTGCATATGACTTAACCTTGATCTGTTGCTATTTATACACCGACACGATTATTTGACCTGATGGACATATTGGCAAAAATCAACAGTTTAACTGAGTTTAACGGTCAAAGTTCAAAGTATAGACCAATAACCGACAAGAGCAGACAAGGCGATCTGAATTCTGAACATGCGGGTAAAAATTATATAATACCTATATTGCTATAGTGTGTATTTAAATACCACATTGATCCTCAATCCTCATACAAAATTAATTCGATACTTCTGTAACGCCAGTTGTCAAACTAATTAATCCAAAGAGTATATAACTACTTCGTAGTAAGAGTCGGGACTTAGAACATATTGCAATTTCCTCTATTTGCATCAATTTGCATAGCAAATAGTTGTCAGAAAATAAATGTTTTATTTCAATTTTGTGACACTCTACAAAAACATGGACACTAACCTTGAGGGCCTAATAGTGCAGGACGCTTAGGGTCGATTTATCGATATCGATAAAAATTAGAGCTGTAGGTTGGCCCTATTACTTTTTTAAAATTATTACTAACATTGAATCTAAAAGTGCCTATGTAAAAACAAACATAGCTTGTCATTATAAGTTTATTAACCCATAAATAACATTACGCTCGAAACTTTCGTTTTATTACGCAATAATTCAGACACTCTTTACTTTTCTTTTCCTAAGCCATTCGTTGAGGATATATACAGAGAATGACAATTCATAACATTAAAGCAGATATGGTTACACAGATTAACAGCGTCTTATATGATCTGCAAAACATTTTAAATGGTATTAAGACATTTACGACTACGACGCGCAATCGATTGCATTACAGTTTCACATTATATGTACATGTCAAACAAAAATTATCGATGGTTTATATTTTGAAGGTATATCATTACTACAAAATAAAATGTTAGAATTTAATATTACAAAAACAATTTACACTACTATAATGGCTGCTCAAATATTACTATTGCTAAATATATTGCAAATAAATGGTTACTGAACCTCACATAGATGCAATTTACTGAAAAAAAACCCTCTTAGGTAATTTTCTGGCTCTGTGCAAAATTCACGTGTTTCACTTGATACCTTTTGATTTTTCAGTCGTAATATCAACCAAAAACACATAATTTCCTAGAAAAACAATGAATTCTTAATTAATACATATTAAATGTTGACAGGATATGTTTGACGACTGCCATTAATCAACTAAAGCCTTTAACAAGCTAAACATCTGTAAAAAAATTCAAAACGTAAGAAAATATCTAAGTTATAGTATTTATTTGTTCGGTAAATTTGATTATAAAACTGATTCTCCATAGTTCATAGTTGTTCGTAAAGTGCATACGGTCCGACACTATGTCTACCGTCTATGAAGTACAACATTAATCTTCATACAAAATTAATTCGATATTCTATAGGCCAGTTGCCAAACTAATCTATCTTAAACTAGTTGTCGCCCGCTTCTCCGTCCGCGGGGTTATATAAAAACTTAATATATAGATAGTTAAATAAAAAAGCAAATTAAAAAAATGAATAAATAGTGTCCTATGTTCGTCTCCTGGTTCTAAGCTACCTCCTCACCAATTTTCAGCCATTTTTTTTTTATAAGAGAACTAATCGCCAACCTTCGCTAGTCGGAGAGGCACCCCAAGAAGAAGAAGATAAGAGAAGGGGGCAAGCGAGCAGCGGGAACACCGAGGTGATCAACGACACCCATGGACATCTGCAACACCAGGGGAACTGGAGATGCGTTGCCGGCCTTTAAGGAAATGGTATGCTCGTTTCTTGAAGGTCCCTAAATCGTATTGGTTTGGAAATACCGCCGGGGACAGACCGTTCCAAAACGCGACTGTGCGAGGCAAGAAATCGCACCGTTGTGGAACGCCAGCCATCCAGGTGATGTGGATGGAACCTGGCGGTCTGTCGTGTCGTCCGATTTCGGAACTCGGCGGCAGGAATCGTTCCAAACAGTTCTTCGGAACACTCCCCATATCGGTAAAGCCGTTCTTGAGTTATAAATAGTGTATCTACACGACTTTCTTTTATATATATAGAAGATAAGATAGACACACTACAGTTATATACATTTTTTGACTATACACCAAAGAGTATAAAAAATACACTTTCCATAATACAGTAATATAGTCTCAATCTGAGCTAGTCTTTTCGCACAATACAGCACAAACAGCATATAAAATATAGAACGACAATGACCTTGTGATATTTTTTGAAAGGGGGAGCTAGTGAGCTATAACAATTTAGTTTTACTTATGGCAACCGGATTAGATAACTTTGTCAATACCTACCTCATATTTTATTTACTCTTTGACCCACCTACCTATTTACAATGTCTTTACCCTTTTTAGTCTATGGCTCTGCTGTCATTTTGTGACTTATCTGTCAGGTCAGGTTCTGTCATCCAAAGAAATCGAAAAAGAGAAATGTGTCTGTAACTCTAATGCATACACATTATGTCTCACATTTTGCAAATTTTTTAATATTTAAGTTATTGGAGTCATGACCATAACTTTAGAGTTGCTTAATTAGACAAAATTCTTTAGAATTTATGCAAAGGTGAGTAAGTTTTATCTTAAAATTTTTATATTCGATGTTATATTAATATTTTGAATTATAAATGGTACTTGGTTCTTTATTTAGAGGAAACAAAATATGTTGCTATAGTGGTATAAAGGAGATCTTTGGTGTTTAACACAGAGAGAAGATAATTTCATGCTAGCTTGTAATAACAGAATTATAAACTCTTAGACATATCTACCATCGAATTATACATTTATAACTAAACGGTACTTTAACGATAAGTTTAACATTTAAGTAAAACCGTTTAATAATTTCTAAAAATACTTTAAAAATGCATTCTCAAAAAACATAGATTACTATATGAAAAAGATACATAATATCAAAATTTATTAATAAGTAATGATAATATCTATGTATCTAAAAAACTTCATGTGCCATTTGTAATAATGATGGGATTCCAATGTCGCACATGGGATCTAAATCATTGTTTGTGAACCTGCGAGGGATTCTTAATATCTGGTTAAAAAATTCACTGTATCTAGTTACCAAAATAAGATATGATTATGCGGTTTGCTCAGCCCACTTTATTTCTTTCTAAAACTATGCTTTAATGTGAAGTAATAGGTCTTTATGGTATAATATAAGTGAGAATTTGTTATATGTTGGGTTGTGACAAATTCAATGTAATACTCTTTTATAAATTAATTTAGTGGCTGGATAAGAGCATAGTAAATTGTCATGTATTGTACTTGTCTTTGCACTTGTGCTGTGCTGCTCGAGAGAGATCATGAAGAGGGGCCACTGTAAACAAAACCATATGCACTATCCTCATCATCAATCAGTGTTGAGTGTTGTGAACAAACAAACAAACATCAACAAGACTGCAAGTGTGGACAATGTTGGAGCACTAACATGTTTACATACACATTACAATTTGTTGTTGACACAATTAAAATTAAAGCAGACTGAGGAAGCGGAGACGGAGACTGTATTCAACAAATATTTACTTCTTTCAACATAGTGCTACTGAAAGTCTGCTCTGACAATTGCACAGAATTTTCTGATCAAACTAATGACAACTTAAAAACATATTAACCTAATTTAAATATGATGTGTTTGATGTGAACAACAACATGCTTCATTTACTTAATGTACTTTCTTCATTATTAGAAAGTACAGAATAGGTTTGGTGGTGAATATTATTAAAAATGGAGTTTTGTAAAGTGGCTTGTCCATTCCTTGACAATGGTACGATAATATAATGCAAGCAATAATAGAAGAGTGTGTGGAGGTGTGTGTCAGTGGCTGGGCGGTGTTGCGGCGCGGGCGCGGGCGGTGGCATGCGGCGCGCGAGGCGGTGAGGGCGGCGCGGGGCGCGGCGCGGGCGCAGCATGGCGGAGCCCGAGCCGGCCGGCCTCGGCGACGCCGTGCTGCTGGCGCCGCTCACCGAGGACTCGTTCGTGCACAATCTGCACGTGCGTTACAAGCGCGATATTATCTACGTGAGTGTTGGCTGAGTGGGCGAGTGGTCAGCGGCGGCTCACGGTGGCTCACGGCGCCCGTTGTGTTCTTGCAGACGTACGTGGGCAATGCGCTGGTGTCGGTGAACCCGTGCCGAGCACTGCCGCTGTACTCCGCCGACCTGGTGCGCACGTACCTCACGCGCCCACCCTACCTGCTGCCGCCGCATCTGTGAGTGCCGCTCCTCCCCTCCTGGGGACCTCCTTCGTCCTGTAGACAGCTGTATATATTCAGCCTCGTTTGTTGCAGATACGCGATAACCTTGACGGCGTATAGATGGGTGCGGGACAGAAATGAAAACCAGTGCATTGTTATAACAGGTAGTGGCGACTTTCTTCAGAAATAGATTATTTCCTCAATCTCATCCAATCAACCAATACCTCCTTACGATATCGTTCTTCTCTACAACCTGTATTTAAACTCTGCACTGATGTTAGTGAACGTAACGGAAATGAACAAACTTTAATAATGGATGTTTGTATGTTAACCGATTGAAAGTTTCGTGAGACATTACTATAAAGTAAAAATACACCCAATCGCGCGGATCTGGACTTCTAGTGGTCGGTCGATCACATCGCGGCTCGTGGATCGTGATCGATCGAATGAACGAGACTTAATGATCAATGACATTAGGTCTGTTGGTTTCTCGCGAACATGTACGCTTCCTGTGAAATATAGCTATACAATATATATTTTTAATTTTTTTAACACGATTACGCAACAACTAGACCGTCGCCGACCTAATCGACACGGTGTCTTTAACTTTCCGCGGACGACGAGTCAGGCAATATGTAGCAGGGGTAGGTATGCAAGGTGTAATGTGTGGGGCGCGCAGGCGAGAGCGGCGCGGGCAAGACGGAGGCTGCGCGCGTGTGCCTGCAGTGCGCGGTGGTGGCGGGCGGCGCGGGCGCGGGCGGGGCGGGCGCCGCGCTGGCCGCCGCCGGCACGCTGCTGGAGGCCTTCGGCAACGCCGCCACCTCCCGCAACCACAATGCCAGCAGATTCGTCAGTAACCACAGCAATGCCTTTATTAATGACAATGTTAAATTGCGAAACTAAATAAAATGTAGAATATTAAAATAGCCCGTTAATTGAATAAAATAATTAATTGAATTGGGCTAAAGTAGTACTTCCAGTGAAGGCAGGAAGCATATGCATGTACCGCGGTGTTGCAGGGCAAACTGTTGGACATAGAGCTGGACTTCAAGGGGGAGCCGGTGGGGGGGCACATAACGCACTGTGAGTACGCCCATGTTTCATGTACTTTACAGTTTGAAGCTGCTACTAATGATGTCCTTTGTCCCTTACACGCAGACCTGCTGGAGAAGGTAACCGCACACACGTACACACACATCAGCTTGTTGTGTGTGCGCGTCGTGTACAACAATAATATTTGTCTATAGTTAGGCTCTACACTATCTTTGTACCAAATTTCATTTTAATCGGTTCAGTAGTTTTGGCGTGAAAGCGCAATAGAAAGAAAGGCAAACGGACAGAGTTACTTTCGCATTTGTAAGGATAGATGACTGTTTATACAAGTTTTGTCAAATCAAAAGTCAATTTTGCAAATGTTATATTGGATAATTTTTGCATCGCCCTTGTGCTTCGGATTAGGTTTTAATAGCTTATATTAGTGATACAGATAATCCCAACAAAGTTTCATGAAATTGTGTTCAGCTGGTTAAGAACTCGAAGAAGACAAAAGCATTATTAATGATATAGTATGGATATTGCTTTTTAAATTAACCAGGAGAGATAGATAAATAATACTATTATTTACAAGCACTAGAATGCAAGTGCAGCAAATTGTATCTCAAAGGTCGGCAACGCATCTCCGGTTCCTCTGTTCTTGCAGATGTCCATGGGCGTCGACGAACACCTCGGTGTTCCCGCTGCTCGTTTGTCTCCTAATCTTATAAAAAAATGACGTTATTATTGACTCGGTATATTTTTATGTTTCACAAAGTAGCATAGTATCATTATCAATGAAAATATAATCGATAACTAGCTTCTAAGTATCCAAAATATCGGAGCGTCGCCGCTACAAGCACGGCGCATGAAGTGTAGTGTGAGGGCGCGTGTGCAGGAGCGCGCGTGCGGTCCGCTGGAGGGCGAGCGCAACTTCCACGTGCTGTACCAGCTGCTGGCCGGCGGCGACGCGCAGCTGCTCAGTGAGTGTCCCTCAATGTTGGTGCTAATCCAGGCCATTTAGACTCAACTGCGGTCTGTTTACCTCGTGTCGGTCGCGTGCACAGAGCGGCTGCGCCTGCAGCGGTCGTGGGAGCAGTACCGCGTGCTGCGGGGGGCGGGGTCGGGGGCGGGGCCCGCGTCGCCGCGGCGCGCGCCGCCCACGCCGCCGCCCGCCGCCGCGCCCGCCACGCCCGCTGCCGCGGACCGCGACCACTTCGCCTTCACTAAGGTTATACGACATACACATCCGCGACTGCGATATATTCCCTCTATTACATTTCCCATATTTATAATTCCTAGGAGCTATAGATGTCCACTGAGGCGCCAAGTGTGTACAAAGCATTTGCCTCTGGAAAAAAAATGATTATAGATGTGCAAGTATGCTTCCTGTGAAAAATAAACATACATTGTAGAGGTGAATGCGGTGCGAGGCGCGTTTTCGCTCTCGAGAAAGATGACCTTATAATGACATTTATGCGAAATGATGAATGTAAATGTGCGGCGGGCGCAGGCGGCGATGGGCACGCTGGGGCTGGGCGCGGCGCAGTGCGGCGGCGTGCTGCGCGTGCTGGCGTTCCTGCTGAAACTGGGCAACGTGCAGTTCGAGCCGCAGCACAACATCGACGGCTCCATCGGCACGCGGCTGCAGCGCGAGTACGGTCAGTCCGCACTCCTTGCGATCGGTTGCGCGTCCGGCTCCTACATTGATTGCTATTCAAAATTTATTTACAGCCTTATTGGTCTGTGTTACACCTTAAACTTTTTTTCGTCCCAGTTTCATCTAAATATAAATTTTAAGTCCGATATTTTTATCGCATTCGAATTCTGTCGCAGTAGATCTACTCCCAAGCGCAGGTATGGTATAGGAACTGTAGAACGAGGAAGCCTCGGCGGCGAGCGCGTGACGTCGTAAAGTGTGTCGACCGATGATAACGGCAATGGTCTGTCCGTGTGTGCAGAGCTGCGCGAGGCGTGCGCCCTGGTGGGCGTGGAGGCGGAGGCGCTGGCGGGCGCGCTGGGCGCCGAGCCCGGTACGCAGCTCCCCGCACTCGCCCTGGTCGTCCTCCTCGCTCCCCTCGCGTTTGTAACCTAGCCGTATTGTTGCGAAGCCGAGACGGAGAGCGGCGGCGAGTGGGAGGAGGCGAGCGCGGAGGGCGGCGCCGGGGGCGCGACTGGCGCGGCGGGGGACGAGCGGGCGGAGGCGGCGGCGGAGGGCGGCGCGGGGTGGGCGTGCGCGCTGCGCGACCGCCTGCTGTGCGCGGTGTACGCGCGTCTCTTCACCTGGCTCGTGACCGCCGTCAACGAGGCCATAAAGGTGCGACCGTAGGGCCCCTCGCGGCGCGCCGACCCGCCGGCCCGCCGGCCCGCCGGGCGAGGTCGCGTGAACGCAGCGAATGTGCAGCCTTGCGCGGCGGGCGCACGCAGTTCGCTGAGCATCCTCGACGTGTACGGGCTGGAGACGCTGGCGCACAACGGGCTGGAGCGGCTGCTCATCAACTACGCGGCGGAGCGCGTGCAGGCGGCGGTGGGCGCGGCGGCCCTGCGGCGCGAGCAGGAGGAGTACGTACGCGAGGGGCTGCCCTGGACGCCGCTGGCGTGCGCCGAGCTGGAGTCGAACGCCGAGCTGCTGGATGCGGTGAGTGCGCGCCGGCCGCGCTCGCGGGGGCTAGCGGGGCGCCGGATGCGCGCTGACACGGAGGCGGTGGTGCGCAGGGCCCGGAGAGCGTGCTGGGCGTGCTGCGCGAGTGCAGCGCGCGCGGCCTGAGCGACGGCTGCTTCCTGCAGCGGCTGCAGCGCCGCCGTCACCCGCGCCTGCTGGTGCTGCCGCCCGACCGCTTCCAGTAAGTGTTTCAATTCCTTTCTTTAACATTTCTTACTTAATTCCAAACTTTAACTCATTATAGGAAATCGTTAACTGTGGCCGATCAGTCTCGGCTTAACGAAGGTCATTCTAAATCCGAGACGGCCACGACATGTCATGACAAAACAATGACAAGTGCGGTCGTATAGTGTTGCGTATCGCGTTGTGCCCCGGCGCAGGGTGGTGCACTTCGGCGGGCCCGTGGTGTACAGCGCGCGCGGCATCGTGCACAAGAACCGCGACACTCTGTGCCGGCGCAGCGCGGCGGTGCTGGCGGCGGCGCGCGAGCCGCTGCT
>NW_013529082.1:32088-35800 GCF_000836235.2 Papilio xuthus
GCGCTGGTGGCGGCGCTGGTGCGGCGGCTGCCGGCCTCGCCGCGGCTCGTGCGGTGCCTGCGCGCCGACGCCGCACTTCGGCCGCATCGTTTCGACACCGCTCTACTGCGACATCAAATCCGCACTCAAGGGTAATTTTAAAAAACGTGATTCGCCCGCACTCGCTCGCGCTCTCGTTTCCTGTCGTACCGAACGCACAGATCGTGGATCCGTTCCAAATGAAAGTGCAACAAACGTACACAACAACATGCAACAACACGAGGACGCCGCACCTTTTGCGGAAACTAAACTTTTTATACACCGGCTTATAGAATGGGATATATTCCCACTTTGCTAAAATTATGTCACGGCCTCTTTCTCTTGCCATAGACACATGTTATTTTACATTCTTTGAAGTTTCATTTGGAACGGAGTATATAACAACCCCACCCTTAACTTAGCGTAGGCTCCGAGCCCCTCGGTGGGGACGTATAGTGGGCTGATGATGATGATATAACAATTGTATGTGTCATTAAAAGCGCCCGTTGATAGATATCACGGGATAGTTTATTAATACGGACCCGCACCGCCGCTATCTTTGGCTCAATATTCTACGTCTTCCAACCGGTCCATTTGTAGAGATCAGTGTTAGAAAATAAGTTCGAGTAGTGTGGATAATCGCGTGATATCGGAGAGGCGTCAGTACAAGCGCATGTGCAGCATAATGGAGATGGCGGCGCTGCGGCGCGCGGGCTGGTGCGAGTCGCAGTGCGCGCGTGCGCTCGTGGCGCGGTACGCCCCGCTGGCCCCCGACCCCGCCGCCCCGCGCCGCGCCGCCGACCCCGTGCGCGCCGCGCGCCATCTGCTGCGCGCCCTGCCCATACCCAGCGCGGAGTTCGCCTACGGCCGCACGCGCGTCTTCATCCGCAGCCCGCGCACGGTGAGTATGCGCCGCTGTCTGCGCGCTGCGCACTCTGCGCCGAGCACTGCGCACTCTGCGCCGAGCACTGCGCACGGACGGAGGTGAGAGCGCGTGCGACGTGCGCAGGTGTGGGAGCTGGAGGCGCTGCGGGCGGCGCGCGTGGCGCAGTTGGTGACGGCGGCGCAGCGGGCCTGGCGCCGACACGCCGCACGCCGCCGCGCCCGCGCCCAGCGCACCATCGCTCGCGCCTGGCGCGCCTACAAGGTTTCTATCTCAATGTTCACGATAAATTCATAATAATACACTACTCCTTGTGTGTCACAACACGATACAAATATTTTATTTGAATAATACGCAGAGGAGACGAGCACGCGCACAATACGCTCAGCCCGCAACTACACTTCATGTGAGTATGACTTTAAAATTCTCTTGTCCTGTTCCTATACGTACTAAAACTTTCTATTTCAAGTTAAAATATCCCTTTATTACGTACATTATTTGGTTCTGTTTAGTTCATATTTGATTTTAAGTTTTGCTACAAAGGATTTATAAGAAATAACTACAAACGGACACATATTTCTTAAGAAATTTCTATGAAAAGTCGATGACTAGAGAAAGGGCTACAGTGGCATGTTCATTACGGTCAGTGGGCGGGGCGAGAGGCGGGGCGGGAGGCGGCGGCGCGCGTTGTGTGGCGCGCCTGGTGCACGGCGGCGCGGCGGCGCTACCTGTGTCGGCTGTGGGCGCAGCTGCCGGCTCGGCACCGCAGCCCGGCGTGCGGGGCGTGGCCGCCGTGCCCGCAGCCGCGCTTGCTGGGCCGCGCGGACGGGCTGCTGCGCCGGCTGCACCACCGCTGGCGCTGCCGCCTCTACCGGCAGGCGTTCGACCAGACGGCGCGCAACCGCATGCGCGAGAAGGTGACGGCGAGCGTGCTGTTCAAGGAGCGCAAGGCGACGTACGCGCGCAGCGTGGCGCACCCGTTCGTGGGCGACTACGTGCGGCTGCGCGCGTCCGCGGCGTGGCGGCGCGGCGCGGGGGCGGCGGGCGCGGACCGCTATGTGGTGTTCGCCGACGTGGTGGGCAAGGTGGCGCGCTCCAGCGGGCGCGTGGCGCGCTGCCTGGCCGTGCTGTCGACGGGCGCGCTGCTGCTGCTAGAGGCGCGCTCGCTGCGGCTGAAGCGGCGCGTGCCGGCGCACTGCGTGTACCGACTCTCGCTGTCGCCGTACGCGGACGACCTGCTGGTGGTGCACGTGCGCGCGGTGAGTGGGGCGAGCGGTGCGCACCCGGCGCGGGGGGCGTGGTGGGCGCGGTGGGCGCGGTGGGTGCGCGGCGCGACAGTAGCGGGTGTGTGTGTGTGCGCAGTGCGGCGGGGCGGCGGGCGCGGCGGGTGCGACCCCCGCGGCGGGCGCGCTCGACAGCTCCACGGAGGAGCTCTCGCAGTGCTCTTCGCGCGACGCGCTCGACGCTCCCGGCTGCCTCTTTGGGGTAACATTTATAACTTTATTTTCACTTTACGCGCTTAGATAATAGTTGTTATTATTTGTTGTTAAATATTTTATTTTGTAAAATAACTTATTGTCCCGTGTCCATTCCAAATATGGCAACTAATGACTGTGCGGCCGCAAACGGAGGCTTAACATGAGGAGCCAAAATATATAAGAAATCGAAAACTAAGCGGTTGCTGACAGATTGTTATGGAACGAGAAGCTACCATCGTAGTGAAGGGGGGTGGGGGAGTGCATCATGTCGGCGCTGCACATCACTCACGATGTTGTATTTTTGTCGTCTGCGGCTGTATCATTAACATGTGATTATTTTATCGGGTGGCAGCAATTCTGTCGGCTGGTGCCGGCGCCGCCCAGCCCGCCGACCGGCCCGCAGGTGCCGCAATACCCTCTTGCCTCCTCCAATACCAACAGCCACATTATCCTCGCTAATTAGGAAGTAAAATCTCGCTCGAATGAACGAAGGCTGCTTCTTTACAATTTTAAATATTGAAGTCCTCCAACTCTCACGAAGCTTTTAATACTTGAAATTTAAAAAGCTCAAACAAGTTTTCACAAATAAACCTTTAGATGACATTTTGGAAAAGGCTTGAAACACGTATTTCATTTTTTTTAATGCAATTTCAAATATTTAGGTGATGAATTTTGTAAAAGCCAGAATGCTGTACGTTTTAGAACAACTATACATCAAAGGGCCTAGCACGAATACATATTTGTTACACGCGCCTTCGTAACGTTGTCGACAAAATATGTCGAAAGTTGTACGAGATTCAGCTGCAGCGCTGCACACATTTCAATACTGATGACAAATATTCGTGCTGGGCCCACATTATATTACAAATAAATCAAAAGAGATAATTATTGACGAGTGTAAAAGGTGTGATGTTCGCTTGTATTGTATGTCGAAGCTCGTGTCGTATATATTAATATTATAATTAGATAGATTTAGTATGTGCGCGTTGTGCGGTGAGTGTATACTATGTGACTGAGATGGGGGTGCGGGTGCGGGTGCGGGGGTGTGCGCAGGGCGAGGGCGCGTGGCGGCGGCGCGGCGACCTGGTGCTGCGGACCTGCCACGTGCTGGAGCTGGCCACCAAGCTGTTCCTGGTGGTGCAGAACGCGGTGGGCGCGCCGCCGCACGTCAACATCGCCACCGAGTCAGTACATGCGCACTCCTACACACTCATACACTTTGCATACATTTTCTCATCATGGATCAAAATAATTTCAGGTTTGAGGCGAACTTTGGCCAACAAATAGTAACGATCTCGTTCCACGCGCTGGGCGGTGCGGGGGCGGGGGCGGG
>NW_013529082.1:35977-48150 GCF_000836235.2 Papilio xuthus
AGTTATTAAGGTGGTAATGATGGGGGCGAGGGGCGGGGGGGGGGCTGTGTCCGCTCGATGTAATAAACTCTTTTTGAACTGTACAAAGTTAGGGACCATTTATACGGTTCAAATACAGAGGAATTCTGTGTGTGAATATAAGGGCCTAGTCTTTGTCTATATATAATATGTATTGTTGGTAAGAGAAGTTGTCAGGCAGACAAGGCAGTCTGATATGTGTGTAGTGTATTGTGTTGTGGAGGGAGGGCTGCAGCTGCATGTCGGCACTCTCGCGTGTATCGCATCGCGGGTGAGATGGCGGGCGCTACTTGCCGCACTTGTGATTGTTTCTTGACTTGTGCATGTGTATCGAGTTTTTGAGTTGATTATTTTTATAATAAGACAATTTAATTTCTATGTTTCAACAAACTAATGTTCATTTTTTAACTATTCCGAGTAAAATACGCCAATTTCATCGGTATGCCTCGACCTGGTCATGTCGGGCCGAGGTATATAATATTTCATAAATATTGTGAGCCGCTAGTAATGTTATGAGTTATATCCCGCGCAGAGCACGCGCTCGCGCATCTCTGCACCTCCGCACCTCTGCACCTCCGCACCTCTGCACTAGACTTTTATATACGTAACAAATGGAAAGTGGGCCTCGACAAATTGACCCTTTTCATTTAATTATCACAGGCCAGCGCTGTGACGGCTGGTGTAGCACAGGGGTGCGGGTACCACAGGGGGTGCGGAGGCACAGGATTGTGATGTTTGTTAACAAAAATGGATCCTCTCCTAGGTATACATTTGTGTTAAGTATTCAGCAATTTAACTATTAATAAAATGTTTGTTCGTTTTAATAAAGTTTAAGAGAGTTTTTTGGCTTTAATTTATTTAATCCTCAACCTCGATGAATCGCGCATGGCGCAGCACAGAGCGCACCGCACCCTCTCGCTCTGTGCTCAAATACAACAACAAAGCCAGTCTACAATACAAAGTAGTGAAGGACTGAAAAGTAACAAAATAATGTGTATATATTAAGTATGTCTTTGAAAAGACTTCGTACAAATGGCAGAAAATACAGCAGGTATTGTGTCGGCTCGTCTGCGCTCGGTCAGCACTTCATCGCACATTTACCTTTTAGAACAAATATCATTAAAATGAAGAAGCTCTCGTAATAAATATTTATTTTTTATGCTTTTATAAAACAATTTTTACATTATTTTTTTAACAAAGTGTTGATGTCCATACAATAAAAAACAAATTCAGATAACTTTATTTAGTAACAATTTAAATTCATTATTCACACAGATTAAATGTAAATACTCAAATTTTTATCTATATCTATATAAAGTTCGGTGCAAAATATTTTTTTTATCAGTTTGCTGGTTCTTAATCCCAAAAAAAATATTACATGTTTTAACGGAACGAACCGAATCCGCGATCTGTAAAGTTTTCGGTGAGATCAGTTCTGGCGAAGCAAGTGATTCTGTTTCAGAATTAACTACAACTATTTTCTTGCTAAATAATGTAAGCTCCACATCGGCTTTCATCGATTCTATTTCTCTCTCTGCTAACTACACCATACTTATAATGTAAAGTGTAATTAGAACAAAGATATTAAAATATAACTAGCAAGCTATAGCGCGTTACATTACTAGTTACGAGGAAATATCGTCAGTATCGCTATCTGTCACGAGTGACGTCAGTTAGTCAACGGAGACTCCACCAACGGTATTTATAGGTACATACATACATCGTTTTGAGAGTACCATTTGGTTTAAAGGTTTTTCGCATGTATAATAGGTAGTACGATGAATAATAAAATCGCTTTGGATGTGTACTATCTGGCTGGTTATATTGTCATCAAAATGATTCCAAATTCAATCCAAGTCACGTGCTCACTGAAAGAAACCTAATGAACTGTGACTTGTGATTCTTTATTACGATGTAATCAAACCGAACCATATTTGAAGAAGCTCATAATTTGTGATTTTATCGAACAAAATGACATCTACCTACTACATACATACTTTAGGTAAATGTAAATAAACTATAATATATGTTTTCAATTGTCATACAAAAAGCGAAAAAGCTTTTATCCCAATCTAATTATTAAAGTCTTTAAAAAATAATAACTAATATATTAGGCTTCACATTATCGAATGATATTTTGTAATACATATTATTATTATTACATTCATTTTACATAAATTTCGGTCCACGTCCTGAGTGTTTCCTGAGTGAGCGCTTCTGTGTCCTCCCGTCTCCCGTGTCTCCCGACCGACCTTAACGGCCCAGCCCCAGCTTTTGGTAGAACATGTTCTGAAATATTCGTTATCATTTACAGTCGACACACAACATGTATAAACTGCTGTAAGATAGGTACGTTGTAAATATTGACTATTGTCACCTTGAAGTGCGGCATTGCGCCCGCGTTCTCGTTCTGCACGTCTTCTGTCTCTGGTGAGCATACGACATATTATTATGTATATGTACACTATATTTTCTCATCTGTCACTTTTATGGAAAGGCCGAATTAAAAACAAAAAGATGAATGATGCGATACAACCTTGGGCAGTGTGTGGGGCGAGCGGAGTGTGTGCGGCGGGAGGGTTGCCGTTGTCGTCAGTGTCGGGCTCGGTGGCCGGGCTGTCGGCGCGCGCGGCCGAGCCCTCCGACGCGGACAGGCCGGACGCGGTGGACGCCTCCTGGCCGCTCCACGCACCCGACTCCCCGCTCCCGACCGACTCCCCGCTCGCGGCCGACACTCCCCACGCGCCGGACGCACCTGAGCATTGCCACACGGACACGGTCCCAACACCACAACGCACCGGCTCACTCGCTGACTCTGGCTTCGCTGTTCCTATTGGTCTTTACGTGTCACAGCACAATTATTTAGAATTATTTTTGAGGTTTAGTTTTGGAGATGGCTTTTCCTTCCTTCCTTCTTTACATTCTGCGTTGACGAAGTCCCGGGCGAGCACTAGTGATTGCCAAAGTTTGCATGGATGGATGGATGTTTGTTATTACGTATCTCCAAAAGTCCAAAACGACTGATCCGTTAGATCGCGAATAAATTTGACACAGATGTAGAACATAGTCCTGAAGAACGCATAGGCTACTTTCTAAGTTTCTATTAACCGCGCCTACGAAGTCAACGGCCAAAAGCTATAATAGTAATATTATATGTTTCGTTTCTGTCATAAATGCGCATTGCGCGCACGTACTATCGGTGAGGTCGACGCGGCGACTGGGGGAGCGGCTGAGGGAGCGGCTGGGGGAGCGGCTGGGCGGGGAGGAGTCCAGCTCAAGAGAGGACTGCGAGCCGGCCCAGTCCGCGGAGCCGGCGCGCGAGCCCGACCGCGAGCCCGAGCTTGACTCCCCTCGCTCCGCCGCCTCCCCGCCCTGCTCCTCCCGCTCCTGCACACACCTCACGGTTATTGCATGAGTCGGGTGAAATATAATTTTCTTCTGGGAGGTGGTGGGATTACAGGATTATTATCAAACTATAGCGCCTGGTGGTCAGCTGCAAGCGCACTATTTGTACCGACGACCATGACTAAGCAGAGCATGTGCGTTACCTGAGAAGATTACACAATCAGCTAACAGTATACAGAACGTATGCAATGTATGCTCACGTATTGCACAGCTCAGTTAAAATCGGTTACAAGAAGACACACACTCAATATCAGCGGTAGTTGTTAACCAGCGTTAGTTCTTGAATGCTAGACATCGGGGGTGTGCCGCGCCAACTCCCGCTGCAACTACTCCTACCTACCTCCCTCCTCCCTCCTAACTCCCTCCTACCACCTACTGAACCAATTTTAATATTTTTCGCCACAAAATGTTTACGTCGTTTAGAAGCAATGAACTAGTTTTATTACGCAATTATGTCGAGTTCGGTGTTCTGATCCAATCTTGAGTTCCACTTGATTTCGGCCATTGCACGGTCAACGTCATCTTTGAGCGAGATAAAATTGAAAATTTTACAAAAACGTCTCACTTCATCGCGATCACGTAACAAGGACGCGGCCGCTGAAACAGCGATGTGTGTGCGCGACGGCGTGTTGCTATTCGCAGCTGCCTGCTAGTTGCTAGCTGCTAGCTGCTAGCTGCTGGGCGTGCAGTGTACGATGTAAGGAGTGCGGATGTAACGTAAGGAAGGAAGGAACGGTTGAGCTGCAGGCGTACCATGGCACGCGTGGCCGGTGAGGGTGGTCGGCGGCCAGCGCTCCCCGCGTCCCCCGTGTCGGCCCCCGCACTCTCCTCCGCCTCACCCGGACCCGCCGCAGCTTCTGTACAAAAACTTTAGTAACAAAACGTATCCAAACTAAAACGATCAGCAAATGAAGCTAAAAACGATGAACTGAACAATTAGTTAAACTTACATTGATTGGCACATTTTTGACAACATTGAGATGTTTGCTAATGGACTATAAAATCGTTTGTTTAGAATAAATTTAATAGTTGTTCTCGCTTCTTTGTGAACTGGACTGACCTAATACGTTCATATTGACTGCGAGTTCTCGCAGTCGCACACCAAGTCCTATGATATAATATATATAGAAGAATAGTGTAATTCAGTCTATCGCTAATTTACATCTAGTGCATGCATGGGCCGGCTCGCCCGATGCTACACCGGAGATGTGTTAAACGTTAAATGACACTATAAATACACATTGTCAGAAAAATGATTAGGCAGTGTTTTTCCATTATAGCAAGGGGAGTGTGAGTGGCGGCAAGCGAGTAGTACCGGCGGCGCGCAGCCGAAGTCGCAGCAATGGGCAGAATCCGCGCGCCGTGGCGTTGTGCGGCTCGTACTGCAAGATGAGTCGGCAGCAACGAAGCGCCTCCGCGTACTGCCGTCGCAGGATGGCCGACAGGAACTGCAACACACGCCCGAACTCGCTGTACCGCGCGCTACGCACACCGACTTCAAACGTATACTTGTATATTGAATCTTGGGAAAGGTACACAGGTGTGACGGTCGCGTACATTGCCCAAAAAAGTTGTGTTCAATTTTGTAACCACGCACGCTTCACAAATAATGTCAAAAAATGGGAATTTGTCATAATGTGTTTGGCGAGCTCACTTCTGCGAGCAGCTCCCCTGGCGCGTCGCAGTCTGTGGGCAGAGCCGCGCGCCGCCCGCCGCACGCCGCGCCGCCTACCGCTGCGCACTCTCCTGCGCCGCCCGCCTCGCCCGACCCCGCAGCAACTGCATTGAGGCCGGTGGCCGCGTCATGTAGCCGGGCACGCGGGGCTCGCTCGACATCTGCAACAGTCCACCCCATATTAAGTGATTACGGAAAACGAAATAAAGATTTGAGGCGAGTGACAAACGTCTAGAGGGTAGAGGTTCCTAACATATGTATAAATATATACATCCATAGACAAGGGTGACAGATCCACCGAGCCCGTCACCTC
This sequence comes from Papilio xuthus, assembly GCF_000836235.2. NCBI lineage: Eukaryota > Metazoa > Arthropoda > Insecta > Lepidoptera > Papilionidae > Papilio > Papilio xuthus. The sequence continues at coordinate 41,389 of NW_013529082.1, forward strand.
AGTGCCATAGATGCCAGAAAAGCGGGAGATCCCGGGAGACCCCGTGCGCAGATCCGCTGTCAGGTCTCCCCGTCAAACCCGACAGCCGCAGATGGGCAGGATAAATCCGTTGCCCCACCATGTCGCCGACGAAAAGGACTGCACGGGGTGAATTACTCTTATACAGCTCCACCACGTCGCAACAACGGTAAAACCCCGCTGCGCTGCAATATCAACACCTCTCTTCGTCCGCGATTCCTACTTGCCTGCGACGAAGGCCATCGAACCGAAAGCACTAGCGAATGGTTAAAATAATTTCAGCAACGTTAGTGGCTTTCAGTCATCTAGGTTAGACTTCTTGCTCTATATAGAGCTTCTTCTCTAATATAGCTGTGAGTTTTCCATCTCATAAATAAAAGAATATCAATCAGTACAGAAGTAAAAAAATATGTATAATATATCAAAAGTATAACACAGACTCTTCATTGAAAACCTGCGAAAAACTTAGAGCTTGATATGTTTGTTGGCGCGGATCTAGAAATGGCTTACGGTTTTCATTCATACATATATTGGATAGTATTATATGAATAGTTTCACGTCGTCACTTAAATAAATATCAGTGTATCTCAAACGGTGTATAAAACAATTTCTATTTGAAGATTTTCATTTCCTATTCAAACTGTTTCCATTATGTTAGACTACACTTCTTTTAAACTCTTTTTAAATTTTCGGCACATTATTTTTATGGGTATACTGCCAACGTTCGCTAGTCGGAGTGGCACATCAAGTGGATAATAAATGTAACGCGCGACACCCAGAGGAGCGCGAGGTGTGGGCGATCTCCAGAACCGTGCGCGCCTTTCTCCGTTTCCGCTTGCAAACTTGACTGGCGCAATACACAAACTTGAAACTAAACTTTCTGAGGGATTCTTTGCCTTTCTTTTTGACATATCAACAAAGACAGGTCAGTTTCCAACGCTCAAAATATGAGGTGAACAAACGTGGTCCTATTTATTTTTGTTATAGAGTACTTTTATTCAAAATGTTGCTAGTAATGTTTATCAGAGTATATGACTAACCTTACCATTCCATATTTCCATACCAGCAGCGCGTGTACGAAGGCGCACGGAGGTGGCGGCGGCGGCGTGCGGCGGCCACGAACAACAAAACAAACGTACACCTCGTCGTATCGATTGCCCGCGCAACAGTTATTTTTGCGACTCGACACAATTCTATACGACCACACAATTGAATCTTATTCCGTTTTTAACTTGTTAGATTTGCACTCTGGATCGATGATTGCATATTTCGTTTTACAAGTTGACTAGCCTCGATCGAGAAATACATTAATACATTGCGTTTGCAAGGCGAGTTGAGGCGGAGGGCAGAATAGTGCCGGTGCCGGGCGCCGCGCTGCCCCGGCAGCGCACTGCGCGCAGCGCACCTGCGCACGCCTAACTCTAATTGCATTCATTGGCCTCAAGTCAGATAATATAATATACTGCCTACATTTGGATCACATGCTATTGAGTACAGTTGTATCATCAAGGCGTACAGCGAGAACTGTGAAAATTTTGCATTTCAAATAAGCTTAAGAAGAAGATTTCAAAAATGGTGGCTTTGTCCTATTGAGCTGTCTAAGTCTTCAATAATTTCACAGCACAAAATAATTAAATCCGCGGATTTCTCGACAAATTAATAAATAAAAACGAGCCGAAGACATATTCAAATATAAGGTGGAACATATTATGTACATGCACACTAGTATAGTATTGTATTATCAGTCTGTGATGCAAACAAATATTCAGAAAATTGGTCAAATCAAAATGGTATTTGTTTTTGTAGTACCTACAATATAAAGCAGAAACTCACGTTAGGTTAATTTTTTGAGCGTTTTGTAAAAAACAATGGATACGATCAGTTCATCAGAATCGAATTCTGAAGTGCTTTAGTTGATTTACAATATGATTTTACTTTCGTGAAATTGAGGTATTAAAGTCCTTCAAATGATGATACATCTTTTGTCCTTACCAAGAAGCGTGTCGCTCTTGCACGGCCCTTTCTTTGCATCTGGCTTAAAGGCCTCGTAACCAGACCAAAAAAAATCGTAGTCTGCCATCCAAAGAGTATTTAAAATGACACTGACACCTTTGCTGATACTGTCAGCTGTCATGCGTCATTTGACAAAGTACAATCTTGGTACAATCATCACAATTTGACAATTTCCTATACAACAAATATTTAACAAACAAAGTAAAGTCAGTCAATGTCACAGAAATGGCTGACTTGCTTGCTGTTCCGTTAAAAAAGTCTTCTGACGTCGATATTGTAAAACCATTGAAGAATTTAATCCAATCCACGTACAATACAGGAGACAATAACGAAGACTACAGCGATGCAATAGAAGAGCTGGCGCGCCTCAGAGCTAACGCAATTTGGAAGGTTTTCGAGAAATCCTCTCTGGAAGTTATTTACAGGTATACGAGCGTCACATGAGTCATGCTATTTATTAGATCATTGAATTAATCTAGAAAAAACATAGTCATGTATTCTTTTTGATGTGATAATAATAAATATATAAATAAGACGAATGAAATATTAAGTTGGGGAAAAAGACATCCATTATTTTAGGTAGGTGGCCGTAGTGATCGATATCTCGTAAAGTATCGCTCATATAATTGTAGATTTCTTCTCCTTATAAAGTTGATCAGTTCACACTAAAAATTTCATCTAAATCTTTAGCTTTATTTGGTCCTTTCAATTGTGAGTTACTAGGTAGAAATTATGAATGATGTTTATGGTTGCAATACTGCAAGAGCTACTTAAGAGAAGTTTTGGTTTTGTCCATACCATTCACAAATTTTCTTTGTTAAAAATTCAGTTTGCACATTGTAGATGTTCAATAAGCTTATATGTAAGGCTTAGTTAAATTTTCTCTATATCTGTCAATATTATATTTCTCTATAACAAAAAATATGACAAAATGGACATAAATGTAATGTATTACTATTTCCCCAATCCATAACGGCTACGGCAGCTTCACTGTAACGTTTGTAACGTTTCAAGATGTGTGCTAATGTGTTATGTTTGTGGGCAGCTACTATGACCAGCTGACATCGCTGGCCACCAAGGTGCCGCCTCAAGAGCTGCAGATACCCTTCAAGTGGAAAGACGCCTTTGACAAAGGTTCCATTTTTGGAGGTCGCATGAGCCTAAGTCAGTGATGTTTGTTTTTTAAAATTTTGTTAGCAAATATACAGATCCCAATTTTAATTAGGAAAAAAAGATATCATGCTTGATATTAATTTTTATTTTTAAAGGCAAAGAATTAGAGTGATAAAATAATTGAACAGTATTTTTAATATGTAACAATGATTTCATTTTGAACTGGTTGTGTGCTGTGCGGGGTGGGCGGGGTGGGCGGGGCGAGTGAGGGGTTTGTAGATTTGTGCATTGTGCCCGTCTGCAGCGGTGGCCTCGCTGGCGTACGAGCGCGTGTGTGTGCTGTTCAACGTGGCGGCGCTGCAGAGCAGCCTGGCCGCGCAGCAGCCACTCGACACCGAGGACTCTCTAAAGCTTGCCGCTAAACTGTTGCAGGTTTGTAGTCATTTCATATATGTACCCCTAGAAAGGACTCTCTTTTCTTTCATCATAAACTGTTCAGTATGTGACAATCTCCTGTGCTATTGCTCACCCATCTGTTCGCATATCCATGATTACATTGATCTGGCAGGTGGAAAATGTCGGTATACGGTCGGTCGAAACAATCAAACAAAATGTCCTAATTGCTTAAAACAACTAATGGATAATTGGTAAATACTATACAGGTGGCAAATTGAATATACACATTATATGAGGCTTAGATAAATTGTGTTGCAGCAAGCGGCCGGCATCTTTAGCTACCTGAAGGGCAATGTGCTAACGGCGGTGCACCAGGAGCCCACGCCCGACCTCAGCCCTGACGCGCTGCACGCGCTGGCGCAGCTCATGCTGGCGCAGGCGCAGGAGGTCATCGCCTACAAGTGCATCAGAGGTGCGCCCCCACCTCCCCCACCCTGTACATCTCACGCTGCTTCTGGACGAGACATGCAAGTGTGACCCTTGTCCGCAGACGAGATGAAGGAGGGCATGGTGAGCAAGGTGTGCGCGCAGTGCGAGGAGCTGTACGCGGAGGCGCAGCGCGCGTTGCAGCGCGACCACCTGCGCGCGCTCTGGGACCGCGACTGGATCCCGCACGTGAGCCGAACAAACAATCTTAGTATTTAGATAAGATTAGTAATGTGTGCAGCGAGATGTGTAGCGAGGGGAGCGGGCGCGTGTCTCAGGTGCAGGCGAAGCAGGCCATCTTCCGCGGCCTCAGCCAGTTCTACCAGAGCGCCGTGTGTCGCGAGCGCCAGGCCGTGGGCGAGGAGATCGCGCGCCTGCAGATCGCGGCGGAGCTGCTGCAGGGCGCGGGGGCTGGGGCGGGGGCGGACGTGGTGCGCGAGGCGGGCGTGCGAGCCGCGCGCCAGCTGGCGGCCGCGCGCCGCGACAACGACTTCATCTACCACGAGCGCGTGCCCGAGCCGCGCAGCCTGGAGGCGGTGCCGCGCGCGCCCATCGCCAAGCCTCTGCCGCCGCCCGAACACTTCTCGCAACCTTTCAAAGGTACGCCCCGCCTCGCACGCGCCTCGCACGCGCCTCGCACGCGTCTCGCACGCGCCTCGCACGCGCCTCGCACGCGCCTCGCACGCGTCTCGCACGCGCCTCGCACGCGCCTCGCGGGGACGAAAAAGTTTTTATGACAACCACAAAATTATTTAAAAATACATTATTGTAGTATTTAATAACGGTGTGACTCAGATCTGTTCGCGCGGCTGGTGCCGCTGGCGGTGCACCAGGCGCTGCAGGCGAGCGGGGCGCGGCGCGCGGACCTCGTCAACGCTGAGATCAGCAAACTGCGCGAGGCCACGCAGCTGCTCAACAGGTGTCGCATCACATCGCATCACATCGCATCACATAGCACGCGTTAAAAGTTTAAACTTATGTACGCGTGCTGTTGTCGCTCAGCATCCTGGCGTCGCTGAACCTGCCGGCGTGTCTGGAGGGCGCGGGCGCTGCCGGCGCGCTGCCCGACTCCATCCGCGAGAAGGCGGCGGCGGTGCGTGCGGCGGGCGGCCTGCCCGCGCTGCAGGCGCTCATGGCCGAGCTGCCGGACCTGCTGCAGCGCAACAAGGACATCCTCGACGAGGTGAGGAGGGCGGGGCGCGGGGCCGAGGGCGGGGCGGGCGGCAGTGACGGTGCGCGTGCGCTTGTTGCAGGCGGAGCGCATGCTGCGCGAGGAGCGCGAGGCGGACGAGGCGCTGCGCGCGCAGTTCGGGGCGCGCTGGACGCGCAGCGAGTCGGGGGCGCTCACGGAGGCGTTCCGCGCCAACGCCGCCAAGTACGCGCAGATCATCGACAACGCGGTGCGCGCCGACGCCATCGTGCAGCAGAAGTTCCTGCAGCATAAGGAGGTAACGTTCGCTCGACACCTACACCTAAACGTCACCTAGGTCATATCCGAGTCTCACACTGGACACTACGAACAGAGCATCGCGCTGCTGAGCGGCAGCGAGGGCGAGCTGCGGGCCGGCGTGCCCGAGGCGCCCGAAGCGGCGGAGGCGCGCGCCGGTCCCGCCAGCGACGCGGACCACCTGCGTCGGCTGCGAGCTCTCATGGAGACGGTGAGTGGCCGCACTCGTGGACTCGGATTCGATCGGTCGAGTTGATTTGTTGTCGCGACCGGATGGGGTGCCGGCAGGTGGAGGCGCTGAAGGCGGAGCGCGACGGCATGGAGGCGGCGCTGAAGGAGGTGCGCGTGGAGCTGCGCGAGGAGTTCCTGGCGGCGCTGGCGGAAGACGGCGCGCTGGACGAGCCGGCGCGCTCCGCCGCCGCGCTCGGCGCCGCGCTGGCCCCGCTGCAGCGCCGCGTCGCCGACACGCTGCGGCGTCAGGAGGACCTCGTCGCCGACGTACAGGTCGCCGCATTCCCTCGCTTTCTTATCTCACCGATACACATACCTCAAAAATGATTTACACGAACAGGGGACGTACACAAAGAGAGCATCGGGTGGACTTAAGTTCGGCCCCGGCTCGCGCACTCGTCGAGCGAAATGCAGTATTATTTCCGTTCGACTCCTGTCTTCTGCGCATGCCGCACGCTGGACGCCCCTGCGGACATTGGCTTTCATATGATCTCACTTTTAATATTGAATGTGGTAAAGTGTGATCACAGATCACAGCTTTCCATTTAAAAGTAATGCAAGCAGGGCGGTCACCATCGCCTCGTGGCGCAGTTCAAACGCAGTGAATTGTACAATGGTTCGAGGATGCGCGGTGAGCGGAGAGCGGTGAGTGAGAGTCTGTGTGATGTGCAGCGGGCGCACAGCGCGCTGATGGAGGCGCGCGGCGGGGCCAGCGGACGCGACGAGGCGCTGAGCCGACTCTGCGCCGCCTACGACGCCTACCAGGACCTCACCGGCAACCTCAAGGAGGGCGTCAAGTTCTACAACGACCTCACGCAGGTAAATTCTCCTCCTCGTATTCGCGATCTCGAGTAGGCGACGGGCGCGAGTGCTGCGGGATATCATGCGCATATATGTACGTCGCTATGATGAAACTCAGTGATCCGTGCTTTTCCCGGCAGCTGCTGGTGGCGTTCCAGAACAAAGTGTCGGACTTCTGCTTCGCGCGCAAGACCGAGAAGGAGGAGCTGCTCAAAGACCTGACGCAGGAGGCGGCGCGCGGCTCCCAGCGGCCCGCC
>NW_013529082.1:48158-49075 GCF_000836235.2 Papilio xuthus
CGCCCCGCCCGCGCACCACGCCCAGCCCGCCCAGCCCGCCCAGCCCGCGGTGCACGAGGTCTGCATCGCCTTCACCGCAATTATATCTATTCCATTCACAGCACGGCCCAGCTCCCACCTCCCAGCCTCCAGCCACCAGCCTCCAGCCTCTCAGCTCTCCAACGACACATGCATGCATATTTCTCTCTTTCCACTATGTCTGATGATAATTTGTAACAGCCGGCGGCGGTCAAGAAGGAGGCGCCCCCGCGTCCTCCGCCCCCCGCCGCAGCCCCCGCGCCCCCCGCGCACCCCGCGCACCCCGCGCACCCCGCGCCCGGTGCGCTGCCCTACCCCACACAACCGCAAGGTGAGTCAATGTCGCACGTGGGCGAGAGGAAGTGTCCCCCGCGGGCCGCGTGACGTCACATCTGTTGATCTGAACCTGTGCAGGCATGCCGCTGCCGTACGGGCCGGGCGCGCCCTACCCCCTGTACGCGGCGCCCATGCCCGCCCTCTACAACCCCTACGCCACGCTGCCCTACCCGCACCACGCACCGCGCGGCCCCGCCCCCGCCCCCGCCCCCGCCCCCGCCTACCAACCCTACCAGTACCCGCAGCAGCAGTACGCGCCGCCCGGCTACCCGCAAGCGCCGCCCGCGCCCGGCTACAACCCCTTCCCGCCGCAGTAGTCGTCCCACTACCCACCATTTACCCACATGAAAATAACCAAACATTATGAAAATAGCAAAACCTTCATTACGTTATTATTTACAATTTATGCATTATACACTTTTTTTTAAAACATAATTAACAACTAAAGTCTAATAGGGATGGCGAAAGGAATAAGACGATTACTATAATACTTTGGTTTTCCACGTTTTATATTATTTAAAAGTTGGACGCGGTGCTAGCGTGGAGTGGTCGCGGGGCGGGGC
>NW_013529082.1:49094-67580 GCF_000836235.2 Papilio xuthus
GGGGCGACATTGTCGAGCTCAAAGCTTTGCTCGAAAAAAGAAATATCATAGAATTATAAAATATGTTATAAAAAAGGCGCCACTTACTGCGGCGGCTCCACAGAATTAATGCATTTTATAATACCTAAATAATAAAGCTATAAGTAATGGAGAGAGACGCGCCACCAGACAGGGTGGCCACCGCAAGTAAATAAAAAATATTATAAATAAATATGTTTTGTATGGAGTGTTCATTTTATTTGGCGCCTGCGCCCCCCTCCCTCCTCTCCCTCCTCTCCCTCCGCCTCCAACTCCACCTCCTACACACGGGAACAAACTGCGAGACAACAGCTTTTATTGTACACTGACATCGAGTCAGTAGGAAACGAGAGAATAAGCTATTCATTCTCGAAAAGGAGAGTACCAAAATCATATCGTGGTCCATGAACGAATCAATAATCACCTATTTTTTATATTAAATGAGAGCAAACGGCTACTTGAATTCGTAGTTGTTCATAGACAACCGCAATAACACAGAAAAAGGATATTAATGTAAGCCGGCCAATCCGTGCACCAAATGTTATTGTGCGCTCTACCACTATTAAAGTTATATTTCCAATGTCCCGTCCATGGTACCAGCACTCTTGTTTTCCCGCCTACTTTCCGGCTCCGTGCTATGGTATGGTGCATATGGTAATCAAGCGAACTAACTTCAACTGTTTAAACCGCAATGTCTCGGATACAATGAGTCAGTATAAAAAAAGTAAGTACAGTTTAGGTAATTTTATAATCTAATACGCATTCTTAGGTTATTTATAGTTAAACTTGCTAGAGAATACTTACTGTACTGTATGAAATTACCATGTCGACGAAAAACGTCGATGATAAACTTATTGCTGGTACTTTGAAAACCTTGAGTATATATTTTTTCCGAATGCGGGATCGACGGTAACCTTTTATGGTTCACATAAAATGGTGTTCCAAACATTGTTACCAATTTTCAGGTCTATGTAAATTATTATAGCTTCAATGTTTAATTTGTCGGATCATGCATTGTTTTGATTAAATGATATATCTAGATAGTGAGCTATAGAGATCAGCCATGGCTCGAGGCGAACATCAATGTGTCAGTTAATAAAGCAAACACGTTTTTTACTATTTGGGTAATTTTATTTAACATATATAAAAATAATAAATTAAAAACACCATAACAAAACGAGCGTCCGAGTTGCCATACGGGTACAGAGAGGGTGCAAGACGATCGGCGATGAGGGCGCGCGCGCTCACTCGCTTACCTGGAACGATACCGACAAATTACTGATCTTTTTGTTGTATGGGGGTCGGAATACAATTTCCTTCTTGCCAGGTCGCAGATCGTGTGGGGGGCGAGCACCCTCGCGCAGCTCGATACGCCGCGGGCCCGCACCAGCGTGGGTGCCGCGCCGTTGCTCGCGCTGCACATTGGACACCACCACCACTCGGGGCCGGCGCTCGGAGTCCTCGTGGGCAACTACCTGCACGGTCTCGACTGCCGGAGGGCGCTCGCTGGGAGCGGGAGCTCGCCGCGCGCCGAGCAGCTGCGCCGCCTGCGCATTACTGATTTTCGTTTTAAACTTGATGTTTCCGTTTTGCGAGACGTACGTTAGGACCGGCTTCACGACCTCGCCGTCGTCGGCTCGCCCGATGGTTCTCCTGCTCGGGTAGCGCCTGCGTTTTTTGTGAGATTTCTTTTTCCTCCTTATTTTCTTATAGAAATAGTCGGAGTCGGAAGACGAGAGGCCGTCGTCCGAACTGAACTCGCTCCAGTCTTCATCGGAAGTGCGCGAGGTGTCTGACGACGAGTACCGTCGCGGCTTGCGCTTACTTTTCGGTTTGACAACCCGCAAAGGAGGCAGAGGCACCACGACAAGCGGCGCCGGTGCCGGCATCGGCATGGGGTACGAGTGCATGGCCAGGGCGACGGGCTGGCTCGCCGGCATGGGGACCGGCGCTTCGTGCGGGTTGCGACATCTGCACCGCTGGTGACAAGGGGAGCAGAACGAGAAGAAAGCGGGCGTGCAGGAGGGCGTACAGTGGCAGGGCGGGCACGCAGGGCAGGCAGCGGGACGGGGCTCGGCGCGGCAGAAGTCGGGCTGCGCATACACGGGCAGCGGGAAGGGCACAGGCAACGGCACGCCCACAGGCACGGCTACGGCAACGCTGCGCGCCGTGGTGGTAGTGGTGGTGGTTGTAGTAGTGGGTGGGGAGCGCGGCTGCGGCGGGCCCAGAGCTAGCGCGGGCAGCATCACCGGCACCACGGGCGGTGCTGCAAACACCGGCACAGCGTACTGTACCGTGGCAATGCGAGTCAGACTCAATAGAATTAGCAGACGGGTCCAATGGTTCACCGTGGTACATGCCATCGCGGCGCGCTGCCGGGGCGTAATGTCACGGCGCCGGGGGTGGCGGGGGCGCGGCTGCGGGTGGGCGCAAGGGGCGCTGCGGGCGCGCGATCTCGCTCGCCATCGCCGCACAATGGCGGGCACAGGTGCGCCGGCGCGCGCTACAAGTTTTTATGTGTTGGCTTGCGTAACAGAACGCTTCGTGCTGATAAGGTTTACGTTTTATAACTTATTGCACATGTGAATACTGAATGAGATGTGTGATTATTGCGCGCCTCGTTGAAAATATTAATTGCGGCCATTATTGCGCTCATATTATTAGGTTTACAATACATTTCTTACCTCTTACATAAACTTGAAATAAAGCCAAAAATATTTTTGCTCAAATAAGGATAAAGACAAAAGTAATTATGATTATTTTATAACATAATGAGTGCAAATGAATGTTTTGCCAAAAAGGATGTAACGTATGACTTAATACGCAGTGGACTTCTGGCCTAGATATACATATACAAAGGTGGATGGGGTGGTCGACGTGGGTGATCATCTATCGCCACGCGACTCTAACTTATACCCACTATAAAACAAAAAACAACAACAAAAAATTAAAAAACAAAAAATGTAAAAATTAAAATTAAACAACATTAAAAAATTGTTATTATAATAACCAAACTTTCATACTAGCTATTGCTCGCGACACCTAGTCGCTTTTTTAAGCTTGCTGACCTTAAAGCAAGCTTTAAAAAAATCACTATTTATGAGCTATCTTCTAGTAAAAATCCCGTCAAAATGAGTTCAGGTGTTTTGGAGATTACCCAGGACAAGCGCGGATTTCTGAGAGATAGACAAATATTTTAGACATTGGTTGGTTGTTAGAAGGAAAGCAAATATATATTTTTTATGTTATGCCAATACGGGAATTGGTCCCATTTTTATCCGCGAATTTTGAAACCGTTGATGAGGGATAAGAAGACTGTACTCTATGTACGTGTTAAGTGACTCTAGGATTCTTCCTACACAAGGCAACGTAAAACTTTGTAACCCGGCGATTGTGATCACTTAAGTCTCTCGTCGCTTAAGCGCAATACGAGTACAATGTCATAGAGGTTTGTATGCAGAGCGCATCGCCGATATTTTGTTCTTTAATCGCTATAACCAGTCGCTCACAAAAAATCGTCGCAAGAAAATTTCAAGATATCGCAGCAAATGTGTACAGTTAATATGTAATAAGTTTTGATCGCGCTTTTTTGACGCAGCGACATTTATCAGTTCAAAAACACATTGGTACATGGCGGGATTCGAACCCAGGACCTGCAGATTGCAAGTCAAGTGCTTGCCCACTGAGCCACCGACGTTCCTTTATCAGTTACCCATATCTTAATATTTATATATATTAAATAAAAGTTTAAGTGATCAAAATCTCCGCAACTGTAGATTTCAATAAATACTTATATATTTTTATTTTTACATTGAGATAAGGACACTTAATGTGAAATGAGGCTAGTACAATAAATAAATAAATTAAAACTCAACCCAAATTGGTAGAGTCATTTTAGAGATTTGTGCCCTTTAGTAGGCTTTAGTCCACCACGCTGGCTCAGGCGGGTTGGTTCATCATCAGCTCACTATACGCCCCTATTAAGGGGCTCGGGGCCTACCCTAATTTAGCGTTGACTGGGGTGGGGAGGATTGACTTCACAAAACATTTGAATTATTTCTATCTATGAATCGTAAACCAAATAGCCGGAATTGAACTCGGACGCTGCCAATTTGCGTAGACCATTAAACAAAAAGACAATGTTCTTGGAAATATTTATTTGTTTAGCCAAAAAGAAATAGTATCAAGTGTTCGAGGGAGCGACGCGACGACCTGGTGGAAGGTGAATGCTCGCTTCATGTAATCCTTCGCTTCATGTAATGTAATATAAGTAGTGCACATCATTAGTCGTAGTCCGAGGAGGATTCCGAGTCGTCAGCAGAGCTGAAGTATTCGGAGTCCCTGGCGTGGCCCCTGCGCCGGCGCCTGCGGTTGGCGGCGACGAATGCGCGGATGGAAGCCAGCGACGGATGGTCATGAGCCACGGGCTCGTACACCGCCCGCGAGTACACCACGGGCGGCACGTGCCACAGCACTGCCGGTGGCGCCTGTCCCAGCATCAGCGGCGGTACCTCTCCAATGTGCAGCAGCGGCGGCGGTAGGGGGGCGTTTTGCTCACTGGCGACATGACTCCGCAATTCCGCCGTTGCGGCCAGACTTCTCGTAGAAGTATTTGTTAACGAGTCGTTCCAATATTTATCATAGCATAAAACGTAACTCCGAGAAAGAGTTGATATAACCACTAATATCTGAAGTACCCGATATTCCATCTGCGAGGAAATCTAAGTTTCGATTAAATCGGATAGAGTAGCGGGCGTCAAAAACGTTGTGCGACCTCCATTGTTATACAGGGCGCTGCGGCGATATCGACCGGGCGCAGCTGCGCGACACCAGCCGAGCGACGCCTGTACAGTCACGTAACGCAAACAATGATTAAATCATGAAAGAAACAAAGATTTTTAAATTAAACTAAGGTTACATTTAAGAATGACTTCGATGACATTCATACAGACGAGCACAAAGCGATAGCTGCGCACGCTTGCATTATGTTGCGTTGTTAAGATAAATATTTGGCCACACTACATCCAGTCGATATAAGGCTCGATCTGCAGTTTCCAATTCCCATACAAAATTGACAATAGCCACACAGAGCGTTGAAGCAGGTCGTTGTCGTCGCTGTCACCACCATTTGGTATAGCAGCATATCTAACGTATCCTCCGATAAGATCGGCAGACAGGCGAGGACAGTCGTCGCACTCACATAATCAACGGATACCACGTACATCCTTAAGTTTTTAAAATATCCAATATGTTATTGTGTTGTCCTCGCGGCTGGCAACTGCTGTGGGCCATGAGGTGAGAAGCGAGGATGACATGATGATATTTTGTATATTTCTATGTGTTTTAGGAACTTTGCTCCTAGAGAAGCAAAAGAAGAGGTTCACGAAGACAAACTTAAAAGCTTTTAAACATTTATCCGAACATTGACTGCATTCCGAGTCCGTATTACTTCGTACTGACATAACTATAATATTTGTAAATTATGATTGTAAGTGAATGCCGCGCCGGACAAAAGAGGAGTTGTAATGTATACGTTATTATTATTAATAAATAAATGATCCTTGTAAGAGGTTTTACTTCTGTTAAAATTAAAATTAATATCATATCTGGCAACATTCTGGCAACAACTTCAAGAAGCGAGCATACCATTTCCTTAAAGGCCGGCAACGCATCTACAGTTCCTCTGGTGTTGCAGATGTCCATGGGTGTCGATGATCACCTTGGTGTTCCCGCCGCTCGTTTGCCCCCTTCTCTTATAAAAAAAAAAAAAACAACTATCTCTTGGTGCCGCAATATCTTGGTGTAGTTGAATAAATATATAATAATGAAGTTGGTTGATACTGCATCAAAGTTTGGAGTCAGTTCAACATTACTGTGGACGTGTAACTCAAGTTCGTAGTTAATTATATACTTAACCAATGTTCGGCAAAATAAAACAATTGTAATAGAAGGGAGAAATTCTATTAACCGATATGTTTGGTTTATTTTTGAATAATAAGAATAGCAACTAAATGAAGGATAAAAATAATATGACTTTACAATTACCAGTGTTTCTTAACTTTTTTATTTACGTGTAAGTTACAAGAAATGCTTTAAAAAGTCAGCGATAATGATGTGTATTAATGCCCGGTTTACATTATGTAAGTAAAGTACTCGCCTAGTAGCGTCCGAAATCAGCGCTGACATTCATATAACAGGCAAACAATTTACGTGTTATTTGTTTGATACTATAAATCTTTAGTAGTAAGGGATATTGTGTGAAACTGTGGATATTCAACGGTGACATTCAACCAGAAAGTCCACTGAAGAAACTCTGGTATCAAAACATTATATTGTAATAATAAGAGGAATGGGATGCGAATATTATGTTTGTACACTAGCGTCTTCGCTGTATGTACACACACGATATACAACGCAATTGTGAGTTACAGATAAAAATGCTTTTTACTCGCTCTCTTGTTTAATTTGTAAAAAAAATGTTACAGTAAAGTTATTTCGTGGAATTTTGGATGCAGCCTTTCCGATAAGTTTTGAATTCAGCATATATTTTAAAAATTTCTAAGGAGAACATGACACAACAGTGCTGGTGCACCTACTTCAGCCCGAGACGGCGTCCAAGTCCTCATCGAAATATCGAACGTTAATTTTTGATGCTAGATAAACTAATATTACGACTTTATAAGTTTTCACAGCATGTTTGTTTCAAAACGTACAAAACATGGCAACACTCAACTTTATAACATCAACAGAACTACTCTTAAAAACTTATCCGTCATCATTGTCCTTTGACTTTGAAGCTTTCTTTGATTTTCGTCGATGAGGGTTTTTATATGATTTAATTTTAGTTTTGTTTTCACCTCCGAGTATCGCGGTGTGCGTCTCCTCCCCCGCCTGCACCCCGCGCACCACCTCGTTCTCTTCCTCCTTATCCCTGTCCTCCTCTTTAGGGGCTTCATTGTAGCCTCTTAGGTTTTCTTCTTTCTTATTTTGTAACCAATCGTTAGCTTGGTTTTTGCTGATCTTTTTTTCGTATATGACATATCCGTCCTCGGTGACATACTGGAGGATAGGATGTAGTAACGCCTTTTTGTTCCTATGCACCCTGTGACCTCCGGCCCCGCTTTGCGCCCGGCCGCGCGCTCTGCCTCCGCTGCGCCGGCCCGCCCACCAGCCGGCGTCGGATTCGGCGCTGGAGGACTCGTGGGTGTCGGCGCTCCAGTCCTCGTCATCACTGGTGTCTGTCCCCGATTCGGTGTGAGAATGGCGTCGGGGCTTTCTCTTCCTGTGTATGCGTTTTTTCTTTTTTCTTTGTGTATGTCGTCCTGTGTCGTCGAGATCTCGTTTGCTCGCGCCGTCCGGGGAGTAGAAGGGCATAACAATGACGGGCAACTTGTGGGCTGCCGCCGGCGCCGGCATTGGCATGGGCATCATGGGCACATGCATGGGCATGGGCATGGGCATCGGGGCACCTCGCGGCGGCGCACCGGGCGCGGTGCCAGGAGCTGGCTGCGGAAGCTTGTCAGGCACGAGACCCTGGAAGCCCGGCGGCAGAGGAGGGAACGTAAGGTTAGGTAGCGCTCCCGGGTACACTGGATAGTCGGCATGACGCGGCATGCGGCAGTGCATCGGCAAACTTTGCGGCAAATAGTTAACTTCGGTCGGACATAAAGGCAACTCTTCCTCCTTTGCCATGCTAGTAATTATTTTCACAGCAATCATATAAATAAAAGAGATACGCCACCGCATGACCGATTCTCCCGAGATTCGCAATAAACGTAACGCCGGCGTAGTTATTACGATACGTAATCGACCGTGAAGCGCCGGCGCCGGAAGCAGCGAGCGATTACTTAGCTAATGGCAACAACTGCTCGAATATGGTCCACAGGCAGAGTGCGAGCGAGCGTCCCCGGGCACGCTTTATGAAGGACGCGGCGACAGGTGCACGCGCACAATGCGTGACGCAACGCCCACGGCCTAGCACAATGCCCGGCCGCGGCTGCATTGTCGCGCGGCCACGTGCTCGCTTGCATCACATTTTGGAATCGGTGCACGTAAACTTCACATATGTTGGTGGTAAAATTCATTGGACTTGAGATGACGTAACGGAGTTTTATGACAAAGAGCGTCGAGGGCGGTACATAAGGTGGGCGGCGCGCGCGCAGCAAGCATCCGACCGTGGCCGATCGACTCGACCGTACATCGCGCGCTTCTCACCACTTTAGCTAAAGGTTAAGTTTCAAAATTGACCTGTTTTAGATAATTTGATATTTCTTCACAGCGGCGTAGGGCAGGGAGATGGTCAGAGCGGTGCTAGTCTGTCAGCTGGTGGTGGGCGCGCTGTCGTCGTGGGCGAGGGCACAGTATCCCTTCCCGATGGCGGCGCTCGGGCCGGCGGGCGGCGGGCCGGCGGCTCCTGGCGGACTGCCGCTGGCCCCGCACGCCGCACACCTGCCCATGCCCATGCCCGTGCCCATGCACATGCCGATTCGCCAGCCCCAGATGCCCGTCGTCGTGATGCCCTACCGCTCGAAAGCTAGCGATCGTGCATTTAAGAAAAAAAAGCGGCGCAGACCGCACTACTCGAGCGAGGAGTCCAGTTCGGAAAGTGCGAGCTATGAAGACTCCTCCTCCAGCGCTGAGTTCGAGTTTAGACGAGCGCGAGGGCGGCGACAGAGACACAAGAAGAAGCGCGAAGTGCTGACCCCCGTCATCTCGTACGTGACCAGGAGCGGCCGCGTCGTGTACCAGAAGAAAGTCAAGAAGGAGAACCCGGCCGATTGGCTGGAGGTGGGCGCTGCGGGAGCGGGGGGAGCAGGTGGCGAGGGCGAGGGCGAGGGCGTCGCGCGCGCATCGCCGCGGGACGAGCTCACGGTTCGCGATTTGAGGAGGACATACAAACTGAACAAACATAAGCACAGGCATTAGCTTCACCATTTTGTACACTTAGACAACGACTTCCATTAAATTTATACTTGAATATTATTTTTTATTAAGTAAGATTAAAATGAATTTAAATAGTTTTCGATTTTTAAATGTTCGGCTTGCATGAACCCCCACCCCCCCATCCCCTGTCGACACGTTGATTCCATCGTCGATGCAATAAATCGTATATGCACCAGTCAATAAACTACCGAAGTCTCGTGACAAAGCGTACAATATTTAAGTGGAAATGCCAATCTCACACATTGGCCGTGTTAAGAGCTGAAGACAGTCCGTATGTGTTTTCTATTTATATTTTATATAAAACAAAGACACGGTTCATGCAATAGGATGTAAGTTGAGACATTCACAGTCTAGCGGTTCTCATGTTACAGATGGCGGGCAGGCGGCAGTGGCGGGGGCGATGGCGCTGGCGGTGGCAGCTGGTTATAGTGTCGGCGGCGGCGTGGTACGCGGGAGGGGCGTGGCGCGAGGACGTGGGCGGGGGTGTGGGCGGGCGCGGCACCCCACCCCCGCGCTTGTGGCCCAGGGAGCCGGGGTACTACTTGGACGACTGGCACATTTGGCCGCTGTACTTCAACGGGTAATTGGGTCATCGACGGTGCACTTCTATATTAACTTACATATACCTATTTGATGTGTCAATATAAGTAGAATATTACCTAGTTATGTTCTTTTCTTCGCTGCGTCGTGGCGTGAGATCTCCTTCCACAAATTAACAAGTTTTTGTTACGTTGTAAGATTTGAATGAGGCAAACGGAAAGCCGTGGCGTGGCATGAGGCACAAAAATAAAAAGGCAGTTGCAGATCGATATTTATTATTTCTTAAAATCTAAATTAAATAAAACATTAATGTCAGTCATACATAGAACAAACAGGATTTAACAATTTTAAAAGTACAAATGCGCGTTGCAAGTAATAAATAAGTAAA
Source organism: Papilio xuthus (assembly GCF_000836235.2). NCBI lineage: Eukaryota > Metazoa > Arthropoda > Insecta > Lepidoptera > Papilionidae > Papilio > Papilio xuthus. Next base: position 58,984 of record NW_013529082.1, read on the forward strand.
TGATGCGGGAGAGGGGGGGGGGGTCGCCTCTCTTGTGACGTCACTGAACTATTTAAAGTCAAATATACGAATAATATTTGTGTATAACTTACTAATATTATAAATGCGAATGTTTGGATGGATGGATGTTTGTTACAAGGTATCTCCAGAACGGGTTAACGGATCTTGGTGAATTTCGGCACAAAAGTAGAAAATGGTCTGGAAGAACATATAGGCTAATAATTTTATTTGGCGCGTATAGAGTCGCGGGCGACAACTAGTATAATATAAATGTATGTCGCAAGGCGAACCTCGACACAATACAACAATCTCCTAAACTAAGTAGACTTGTATTAGTTAGGGGAAAAGTATTTTTGTATTTTGTAAGTAACGTTGCGATCGAGTGTTCTTTTCGTTTGTCAGATACATAAAGTGCATCCGACACGTGCATTACAATGATAGCGAGATAGCGAAATAATAAGATCGTGTTCAAAGTTCAGCTGACGGTTTTAAGTGGTCCAACAAAATGTTATTATTTGTTCTAATCAAATAATATTTAATAAACAATGAAGAAATACTTTCTATTGTATTATACATATATAATACGATTATATTTTTCCACAATTTAAAATGTACATGAGTAGAGATAATACAATTTATGACGTCATTCAATCGTTTTCATCAAAAACACATGTATTTCATAAATCTATCGTGTGCATCATTATTACAAAAAGAATTTTGTGACCAGTAGAGGGAGCGTGCCCGGGAGGGGCGGGGCCGGGGGCGTATCCGGTCGGGGCGGNNNGGGGCGGGGTCGGGGGCGGTGCTCATCGCGCCTCCTTAGCCGTCAGTTTTTCGATGAGTTCCTGCAGCGGTGCCAGCTCTCTTCTCTCTATTAGGTTGAATTCCTGCCAACAGGACAAAATAACGTCACCCCTAGTCTAAAGATGTACTGTTTATGCCGAAAGATATCTTCATTAGAATGACCCGTAATCTACTTCTATAAAAATTCTTTGAAACTGAGCTTTTTGTCCGTGTGCGAAATGTGAATGGTGCGGAGGGTCTGAGGGTGTTGGTGGCGTTTGGAGGGCGTGTGGAGGGTGCGTCGGGGTGTCACCTGCACAAAGAAGATGAAATGCTTGAAGGAGGTGTTAAGGTGCGCCTCCTCGCCGAGCTGCACCACCTCGGGGAAGTGCTGGTGGTAGATGTGGGCGTAGACGCGGAACAGTCGCTTCAGGATTGTCTTCGCCATCGACAGGAAGTTCTTAGGGAAGGGCACGCCTGCAACCAGAACATCCACCGTGTGTTCTCACATCAGAATTCATATCAATAATGTGCCAGGGTAAGTGACCCAGGTGAAGGACCCTCGAAGAATATGTGAAGACAGCGAGTAGAGTTGACAGCTTACCTATTTTTGAGGGGAAGAGAGTTTCGTCGTCAAGCTGGTCCTGGGCCCAGGTCATGAGGTAGTCTATATACTTAGGCGCGGAGCACTTGATAGGCTTCTTGACTGTGTGCCCGTCGGCCCAGTGGTACTCGTACTTGGGCCCTGCTGACATCACCGCGCAGGACTCCTCCGTGCAGAACTCGGTGATTGTGCCGTACAGCATGTTGATCTGGTTGAAGAAGTCCACCGCTGCAACACATCCACATGTCTGACACAACTCTTGTCCTGACAATACCTACCTACCAACAATAAATAAACACAACTCATTCACAAGTGCTTACGCCACAAACACAAATATTCATTTTGATTATTTGAATAGATTGTTAGGTAGACATTTTAATGAGAAAATTGAAACTTTTCAAATATCACATATGATGAGAATTGTCTATCTATAGAATCATCGTGACAACAAAGAGTGAGTCAGACAGATAGACAATAAATTTGCTTTTATATAGCTATGGCAAAGTTACAAAATGCAAAAAGATGTTGTTTACATGTACAGAGATGATGGATAGATGTGATGAGGTAACTTGTCATTGTGTCCTGTATTCATAACACATGTTGTTGAACAAACACAATATAAAGTATTTTATATCCTCAAATATGTTTCACTTCCCATACAAGGTCAACTGTATTACATTTCCTCCATAATATTGTTATTAATTCACTTTTAAGAAGTTTTTTTATGAATAAAATATTTAAAAAAAAAAACAAATAATTCACTAAAATATGTTATTAAAAGGAGTCCCTTTAGGCAAGGTAATTAATTGTATGCAAAATGTTATAAGAATATTATATATTCAACTACTAGCTGTTGCCCGTGACTCCATCCGCATAGATATATAAAAAGCATCACATCCATCCAAACATTCACATTTATAATATTAGTAAGTTAAATGAAAAGCAGCTCTTCAAGGCATAAATTTTAAAAAAAAATGAATAAATAGTATCCTATATCCGTCTCCTGGCTCTAAGGTACCTCACCAATTTTTAGTCATATTGGTAAAGCCGTTCTTGAGTTATAAATAGTGTAACTAACACAAGTTTGTTTTATGTATATATATATATATATATATATATAATATACTTAAATGAACAAATAAATCTTTGTTAATTGAAAACATGGTATGGTATCATCCTAGGTAGAAGTATGAGTTGACAGACAGTACATCAACATCAGAGTTAGCTTCCTCCCCAAATTATGAAACTATTTATACATACTTATGCAAAGTATCCTTTAGTATACTTCATTTTTTGTTGATTAGACATTTTACATTTGACTCTATGACTTCTCCAAAAGGAAGGATATATTAGAATTTGTACTGACAAAATCTACAAAGAGAATATGGTTTCCAATAAAACAGATCTTACTGTTGACTGCCACCCACTCATTGAGGTCCTCTCCCTCTGGCAGCATGACGGCAAGCCGCAGGTTGCCTGAGCCCAGCGTGGCGGCCGCGTGTCGCATCAGGTCATATTGATGTGTTCCCTCAGGGATATTCTTTTTTGGCTTAAAAGTTTTATTAGATCGACTCCCACTGTAAGCGCAAACATTATAGGTCCATACAATTTTTTTATATCATATAAGGCTGAATAAACATATTGCCTATTGGTATGGTTCTAAATGAATCAATACATTAAAATCAATATATGCTTGAAATCTCTGCAAACCTTTTTAATACAAGCTATTATCTTTCAAAATAGATAAATTGTTTTAATAAATAGTAATTAAGATTTAGGACACTAAGCGTTAAGATGCATCACCACCATATGATCACTGTTCGATCGAAGCAAACATAAACAACGATCCAAGTTTAGCGGAAGAAAACCTGTTAAAAATAGATATTGATACGACTCTAAGATCTAGTTTTTAACTTACAATAGAAAGCTCATTTTGTTCTTAAATTAATTTATCCGAATAAACTAAATTATCGTCTTCTACTATAGCACCAAATCATTAAAATAGGTTAGCCTAAAACAATAAAATATTCAATACGATTCAATTGACAAACGTCAATTGTCAAAAGATATTGTGCTTCATGACGTCAACGTCATAAGATGTCTCAAAAAGTTAAGATTTTTATAAAATAAAAATGATGAGCAAATTGTAAACATTTTATTTTTAATGATTCTAAAAATTTTAAGTAGTGCTATGGGCTACCATTGATCTTCCGTATAATGCAAACACGAATTTTTAGTGTGCACGACCACCACGGCCGGGTAAAAATTGTCATTGGCAACACTGCTTCAGATCAGTCAAGTCGAAACAGACCAGAATTCACCACAGGATCATTCATTTCAGATTGCGTTGCGTATATTCGATTGAGTGTGGTATTTTTGTATAAGCCACAAGGAATTAAAATGCAAGGCTTGAGTTTCCAGAGCTTGAAGAAGCATAAAGCGGTTAGTATACTTCATATTTTTCATCGTCATTTTTGTTATTTTCAAAATACTTCTTACATAACTAACCTGCAACATTTTCTTTGCAAACTCATTATCTGTCCTTATTGAAGGAAAATAATTTACAGTACCTAACTTAATATTGCTAAACAGTTTGGTTTGAGATTTTTGATTATAACATTGCTAGTTTGTAAGGTTTTTGTATTTATTATTCATGATATCACAGTTCCTAAGTGTTGATGACAAAGGACGCACTGCAGGCAAACACGGGGTGGGGTACAAATCAATATTTGTTTTACAAATGATTGCCAAACTAGTAAATATTAAACAATTGGCTGCTGATTTTTTTTTTACTTTTACAATTGTTTTATGGTCATGATCCAATGGTGAATTAGTGATTAATCCTTTTTCCATGGAAACAATAATAATGTATTGATAATAGAAAAACACAAAACTCAAGATTTCTACAAATATTAGTATAATTTCAAACTTGAAATGAAAAAAAAGATTTTTAAGATTAAATTATTTGATAATTTCTAATCTTGATAATTTATAGGGATCCTACAGATTTTTTTTAAGATAAAAACTTGAACTTGAAGCTATTTAAATCGGTTTCTATATATTTGTCTAATTACACACCAACATCCATGATGAATACAAGATAAACACAGAGGTATAAACAATTACTTTCTCGTGTGATGTCAAAGTACATAGCTCTTGTTTTTAAATTATTATTCTAGTGCATAAAAACTAATAGTTGTACCTTAATGCACCATGTGGCAATGTTTTGCTTGTGGTGCACCAGCTTTGTCAAGAATTCCTGATACTTAGATATTCTAATACCTTTCATCCAATAGGTGTTGTGAATGTCTTTGCCTTCTATTCTAGTGCTTTATCAGTTTATTGTAGTTCCAAAGAGACATATTATATAACTACATTATACCTTTAAACCACTTTATGAATGGAAAATAAAATCAATCAATTTGTTGTACATTTTAATTGACAAGTTTATAAATAAGTGTTTCTCCAACTTATTTGAGTATTTGTAAACTTTAGAAATGTTAAAATTGGAAAAATAGGGAGGCATATTTACATATATGGCATAATACTGTGTAATTGAAATTATAAATTATATAAACAGGTCAGGACTTTTATGGAAAATAGATGACATGTAAAAGAATAAGTAAGGCCTATTTAATACTCTTTCATAGACAGTCAAATAAATCAACATTGTAATGGCAGGAAAATATAAAAAATAACAGTCATTAGGAAGGCAATAAAATATTGAATAATTTATAGTTGATCCCGCTTTATGTGTGCACGGGTGTTGGCGCCATGGGGGCTGTGTTCTACCTGTTACGTTTAGCCACGCGCTCCCCCGATGTTACCTGGAACCGCAAGACCAATCCTGAGCCCTGGCAAGAGTATAGAAATAAGCAGTATAAGGTATCAGCAATAATTTAAATAAATTTTGAATAATTAATAATCATAAAGCCTTCATTGGCACTATAACACAAATTCAAAATTTCTATCTAGTCATATTCTAAATTGTTGACTTTATATAATTCATACTTTATTTTTGTTGACAGTTCTACTCTCCAAACATTGACTACTCCAAGGAAGAGTCTCCGGCTCCTAAATTTTAAGTTACATTGTTTGTTACTAATGAAAAGTGCTGTAAAACATTAGATGGTTTTATTTAATTTATAGTTATAATGTGATATCCAATGTCGTGACTTTTATTTAAACCCTCTTTCCATCAGTCATATTGAAATTAGCTACAAGTAGAATAATAAAGATTTATAAATCTGATGTCTTATCTTATTTAGTATTTTGGGAGGATGGGGGAAAAATTACCTTTTGGTCACTGGATGTCAGCATGATCAAGAGTCACAACATGACTAAATAGACCACAGAAAAACTATGCAGGATACTGTTGACTGTACAGTCAGCGATATTTTTGCACACCTTGACTGCTTAGTTACTTATGACGCTGTGGCTGCTACGATATTTATGGGCACCTTGAATGTACTCATATATTTGACGCTGTGTATGTACCGATGTATTTGAGCAGGGTGAATGTATCTATTAATTTGAGGACTTTTGTTGTACTGATATAATTGATTACTTTTGGTGTACCTCTATATTTGCATATCTTGTCTGTTACGGTATTAATGACGCTGACTGTACTAACGTCAAATTTCATCGAAAGATTGAAAAAAAGTTATTTTCCCAGCTGGCTACGCTTTGCAACTAATTTGTAATTCTACCACTGACAATAAGGAATACTTTCTTTATTGATTTTTAAATCGCTAGTCCTTATTTCCTTACTATTATTATAAATGCGAAAGTAACTATCTGCCTTTCCATCTTTTACGCAAAAACTACTGAATCGATTTAAATGAAATTTGTTACACAGATAGTCTAGGGCCTGGGGAAGGACATAGGCTATTTTTTTTTATCGCGAAAAAGGGGTTGAAAATTTTGGAAGTATCGCCATTTTAACAGATAGAAGCTTGAAACTTATTTTGTGGCTGTAAATTTTTTTAGCCTATCTCCTTCCTCAGGCTCTAGACTATCTGTGTACCAAATCTCATTTGAATCGGTTCTGTAGTTTTTGCAGTCGCATTTATAATGTCAGTAAGGATTTACTTCGAGAACTTGGATTAGTTGGTAAACTAAAGTTGTTTTTTTTCTTCAACGTTGAAGAATTTAACAAAATTTAGAATTTTTTTTGTAATTGGTAACCCTAAAAATTTGTCAATGTCAAAAAACTACCAAAACTACCACAAAATATCTATGCTTTGTCGGACTAAAATCCTACAATATTGTCATGTTTCACGGTTGTGTTCATGACCTATTACATGTCGTCGTCAATAGAATTTAAATTGTTTTAATTACCGGCCGCTGTTTTCAACAATAAAATAAGAATATTATGAGGATTTTTCTTAACAGTATGATTCTGGGCATAACAACTGTATGTTAAACAGTGTCTAAAGTGACGAATGTGTTAATCATGTGAGTGTTCTGAGAAGTACATTTATTTGTTTTATCATTTTTAAAATGGAATCTGCAACAGAAAAAGATTGGAAGAAAAAAATCGGATTTCCAATAAACTACGATTCGGATCAAAGCTCTGACGATGATTTGTAAGTTTTAATTACGATACCTGTTTACTTAAAATGTCCGTATTATGTATAAAAGCTAAGGTTACATTTTTCGACGCCTACTGGCGATAAAGTAACGTAACATGTGGTTGTTGTATGATATAAATGATTATGTTAATAGAAATTTAACTAACTATAGTAATTTTTTTTTCATTTTTCATGAGGCTTAGCTTTAGAATTCAATGCAGAAATTTGAAGTTGAGGCAGCCAGGATTCTAAGATATGCTGCTTCAATATTTAGACCTTCCTCTATCACTGCTTCACCCATGATGGTCGTCAGTTCGCACACCAATTTCTCAAATTCTTTGTTTTACCGGGCTCTTTGGCTAGTGTCTTTTCTCTGCATGGGGCCCAAGATATTACTCATGATATTCTTTGTGACACTAGAAGCAATTTCTCCTCTTTAACAGTTACTGTCCAAGTCTCAGTGCCGTACATCATGATTGATCCAACTACAGTCTTGTATCTGCCTTCAATGCATTTAAACTCTTGTATAAGTTTTATCATAAAACAATCAAAGCTTAAACAACGCTTGCTGGATATTCACTGTATAAGTCTTGTCGCCTGCGACTCCGTCCATGTGCATATATAAAAAGTAATTTTTTTTTTTTATAAAATATTAGCAGATTTTTTGCTGTAATTAAGCTCTATGCTTGTGCTAGGATATGGTTTACAACAATAGTCGAATGGCGGGATTCGAACCCCCGACCTCGTGATCGAAAATCCGTATCCTTAACCATGCGCTATTGACGCTTGAATTAATGTAGCCTATGTGTTCTTTCAGACTATGTTCTATATATATTCTACATATACAAATTTAATCAAGATCTGTTCAGCCGTTCTAGAGATGTCTTCAAACACCCATCCATCAATCTAAACATTTGCATTTATAATATTAGTAAGTTAAATAAAAATCAGCTCTTCAAGGCATAAATTCGAAAAAAATGAACAAATAGTATCCTATGTCTGTCTCCTGGCTCTAAGCTACCTCCTCAGCAATTTTCAGGCATATCGGCAAAGCCGTTCTTGAGTTATAAATATTGTAACTAACACAACTTTCTTTTATATATATAGATTAGCTATTATAATAAAAAAAACTTAATAGCCCATACATTAATCCACACTATGTTTTATATCTATGCCAAATTTCAGTGAGATCCATTCAGTGGTTCTATACATATCTTCTAACAAACTTGTATCTGTCTATCCATCCATCTAAACTTTCCCATTCATAATATTTGTAAATGTGTAATATAGTATATGTATATGTATGTGATGAAAATGGACAATGGGAATTTAGTTACAAATCTTGCTAATTCCCACAATGTATGAAAAATATAAACAATGTAGGTAAACCTTTCAAAAATTGAATAACTCATAATAAATTTAAATCTGAATCTAATATTGTGGTGTTGCCATCACATTACCTAGTAGTGTCTAATGCTAGATGAATGGTAACGAATGTTTGAGTGGCGCGGCGCGGCGCGGCGCGGGGTAGGGTGGGGTGGGGTGCGCGCGGCTGCGATTGATAGCGGTTAATCTCTGCTATCGGCTCTTCAGCTAATCTATCTCATTACATGGCTATAAAACACCACTTAGAGATT
>NW_013529082.1:67962-71271 GCF_000836235.2 Papilio xuthus
GCCGCCGGCCAGCTGCTGGCGGACGCGGGCGACGGCGCCGAGGTCGACCTGCTGGGCACCACACCGCCACGCGCGCGCATCCGCGACAAGGAGAAGCGCAGGTACTGCGCGATTCTACCCGAACCGGTATCGTCTCATATAACACATACATATATCTTACGAGTAACACGTACAATAGCTCGTCTATCATCGGAGCTCATCAATATCTATCATTAATTAATGTAATAAGTTTTTTTTTATATATCATAAGGTGGCAAATAAGCAAACGGCTACCTAAAATTGCTGAAATAGCGGAGAGACTGTTGTCCATAGATATTCGCAATTGCATATGCGTTGCCTATCTTTAATCGATGGAGGAGAGGATGTACAGAAATAAAAAATATTTTCCCCTTCCATGCATCGTCTCATCCGGAAAGTCCACTTTCACTTTTTTTTTTGTGCTAACGAGCGCGTCTCGCCGCTAAGCATTACAGCTTGGCGAGATAAAATTTTTTGTTAAATCTTTTGAACGAAAAATAAATAATTAAAAAAAAACTTCCCATCCTTTCCTTATAATAAAAAGGGCGGGAAGGGAAAGAGGACTAAATTAGGCCTTTGGGACGTCTTCTTTGTGGTCGAGGTATTTCACCGGGCGAGCCGGGCCAATTCGTGAGAAGATGTTAAAGCGAGCTCTACCACAAAATGTAAAAGTAGTGTTGTATTAATGTAAATGATGTGTATGCGCAGGCCGATCTACCGCAGCAACACGTGTGGAGATGTGGCGGGCGGGATGTACCGGCCTCTCGCCGCGGCCAGCCCCGCCCCCGTGCCCCACGGTAACCGCCAAGTTCCCTCTCCATATCGTTTATTGACGCACGCGTTACGTAAGGCGTAAGGTTATAATGTCGATGTGATGTTTATGTCGTGCAGCGCCGGAGCGACTCAGGAAGCGCGCCAGTCTGAAACTGGTGCGCGCGCGCGAGCGGGACCATAAGGTGGAGCGGGGCGGCGGACGCGCGGACTCGCTGCCCTCGCCTTCGCCTTCGCCTTCGCCCGGCGACGCCCTCGGCCCCGCCTCCGCCGGCGGACCGGCGCCGCCCACTCTGGTCTTTTGTACTTAATGTTTCTCGCTCGCATGCTCCACCGCCGCGAGGGGCAACACCGAGCGATCGTCTGTGGTGTGCGCAGGTGGAGTCATGCAGCCGCTTCATGTCGCTCAGCTCGCGGCTCAAGTGTAGCGCGGGGATCGCAAGCGGCGAGGCGGACGCGGCGGAGGGCGTGGTGGCGCGCGGGCCCGCCCTCCCTCAGCTGCCGGCCAGCCGCGTCAGCTTCCACAGCACCTTCAGCATGCTCATCAACATGGGCAACGTGGACAAGGGCTGCAAGCGCACGGTCTCTATCTATGTCATATTTTGTGCCTTCAATGTGTCGTACACATTGCGACCCGCGTTGAGTCATTCTCCTCCTGAGCGACGGGGTTAAAGAGATACGCTGGGGTCGCAGGTTAGCCGCGAGGAGCAGGTGTGGCAGAACGAGCTGAAGGACCTGATCTGGCTGGCGCTGCGCGCGCGGCTGGCGGGCCGCAGCCTGGCGCAGCAGGACGCCTTCCTGTGCGCGCAGCGGCGCTCCGTGCCCGCCCTCCTGCAGACTCTGCTCGACTACAGGTCGTACCTCGCCCATACAAATCTACTTCCTATGGTTTCGTATAACTTTTACAAATAACAAATTTCATCAGGGTTATTGAAACAGAGCGTACTTTGCGTATTGCAGATTTGTGAACCCGTACCCGTGCCCGGGCGCTGCGGAGGCGGAGGTGGAGGCGGAGGCGGAGGTGGATGCGGAGGCGGAGGCGGGCGGGCGAGGGCAGACGTGCCTGTCGGCGGAGTGCGGGCGATGCGTGGCGGGCGTGGGGCGCTGCATGCGCGAGGTGCGCGCGCTGCTGGAGGCGGTGGAGGCGGCGGAGGCGCTGTACCCCTCGGGCTGCGCCGCGGAGGCCGACCAGCCCGAGCTCGCGCGCCCCGCGCTCAAGCACAGGATCCGGGTGAGCTCGACACACACCTCTGACAAATGTAGAACGATACCGACCTCCTAGCGTAGATGAAGAAGATGAGATGTAAGATGCTGACGGCGGTGTGTGAGTGTGTGTCTGTGTGTGTGGCAGGCGATGTGCCTGTGGTACAACACGGCGCTGCACATGCGCCTCAAGCTGGTGTCTCTGCGGCGCATGGTGCGCGAGCGCCGCGCCCGTCCAGCCCTCCGCCACCTCGCCTCCTCCGACTCCTCCAGCGACTACTCCAGGTATATGTACCGATCATTTCCTCACAACTTGGGAGATTTTTCCTTCTAAATGTATATATATATCCTGATGAAATATAATATGAATGGTACGAAAATTCCTATATGAAATGAATAACTGAGTGATTTCGTAGCACATTTTAAAGGTGCAGTGTTGCATGTCTTGCCTTTGCCGTGTACTACATCAGGCATTGTGTGTAACATCAGCAGGAAGTCGTCAGTGTCGCGTCAGGCGACGCAGGTGCGCTTCAATGTGAGCGGCGCTCCCTCCACCTCCCCCACCGACTCCAGCGGCAGCGACCTCAGCGCGCACTCGGACCCCGCGCCCGCCCCGCACGCGCCGCACGCCCCGCACGCGCCGCACGCGCCGCACGCGCCGCACGCCCCGCACAGCCGCGAGCACGGCGACGTGCTGGACAGCGGCATCGACAGCAGATCCGGTGACATTCTTCTTTCATTCGCATTTTATTTCACATTATAACAGTCGCGACACAGATCCATCCATCTCACAAACATTTACCAACTGTTAGTTGTTGCCGACCAACTTGTTTTCGCCGCTTATGGCAACTCTTTTATTGGTTTCAGAGAACTTTGGAGACACGACACCTGAGATCATAATCTCCGGCAGCGCGAGTCCGGCGGGCGAGGTGGGGGGCGCGGGGGACGCCGAGCTGGACGATGACCCGCTGCGACTGGGCTCGCTGCACGAGCTGACACAGCTGCGGCTGCTCGGCAAGGCCAGCGTACCCCCCTACAGGTCGGTCCGCGCGTGCACGCCCCGCACCGGCCGCATCGGGGTCCGAGTTAACCGTCCGATATTTCGCTTCGCAGAGAGTACCACCACGAGCTGCTGAAGACGCAGGGGGTGCGGCGCTGCATGGCTTTCATCCACAAGATTAGCTACCACATGTTGCAGAAGGTGTACCTCACGCTGCTCGAGCCCGAGGTACGCGACTCGCCTCGCCTCGCCTCCAGTCATCCTGGCCAGTGATTCAGGAATCTAGAGGGGAAAATATACGAACGTGATTTTTATTT
>NW_013529082.1:72213-99383 GCF_000836235.2 Papilio xuthus
AGGCCAGCGTACCCCCCTACAGGTCGGTCTGCGCGCGCACGCCCCGCACCGGCCGCATCGGGGTCCGAGTTAACCGTCGGGTCTTTCGCTCCGCAGAGAGTACCACCACGAGCTGCTGAAGACACAGGGGGTGCGGCGCTGCATGGCTTTCATCCACAAGATTAGCTACCATATGTTGCAGAAGGTGTACCTCACGCTGCTCGAGCCCGAGGTACGCGACTCGCCTCGCCTCGCCTCCAGTCATCCTGGCCAGTGATTCAGGAATCTAGAGGGGAAAATATACGAACGTGATTTTTATTTAGGAATCGGGCGCGGATGAGAAGACGTACGAGCTGCGTCGCTACGGCTGCTGGTCGCCGGAGAGCGTGGCCATGCGGCTGCCGTGGTACCGCAGCCACTTCATCCTGCTCAACTGCATCTGCATGGAGGCCGTGCACGACATCCTCACGCTGCGCCTCGACACGCGCCCCGCCAACCCCTCCTGCCTCACCGTGAAGCAGGTGAGCCGAGCGACGGCGACACAATACTTTCATTACATACGATCGACGTTGACGTCCGCCGTGTTCTTCCTCGTGCAGCTGATCCACGAGCTGAAGGAGGAGCTGGACATCGCCACGGAGATCCGCAGCGCGTTCGTGCGGCACGCGGCGGCGGCGCTGCGCGGCGTGCGGGCCCGCGACCTCGTGCAAGACCAGCTGCGCACGCTGCTGGTCACCTACGACTCCAGCCTCGACACCGCCATGCAGGTGCCGCCCCCCTCCCCGCCGCCACCACGGTTGCGCGTAACTGGGAACGTTCAACTAGAGTTAATTCGGAAATATGTCAACAATAAATCTAGTTCTACGTTAACTTACTGCAGCATGATGTGTTGTCCCGCAGCAATACCTGTCGTACCTGGGCACGATCGCGGACACGGAGGCCATGCCGCGCGCCCAGCTCGCCGCAGAGTGGGCCTTCGCCGCCCGCCTCGCCGCCCGCGCGCCCCGCGCCGCCGCCCCCGCACCCCCCGCCTTCGTGTACGTTGCGCTCCTCCCCGCCCTCATAATGTTGTGATGGCGGTACGTAAGATATATAAACATCAGGGTCTGCCTGTGCGCAGGGAGATCGCGTGCCGGCAGCTGCACCGGCTGGTGCGCCGCTTCGACGACAAGTTCGCGGACCTGGCGCACGTGAACACCGCCGCGGAGCCCGAGGGGCCCAGGTGCTCCGCTCTTTATATAAATATTTTCCATTTAAATTGAAATATATCTTGTCGTTTCGTAAAATTGGTAACAAAGCGAGCGGTGCGTGCGCAGGTACACGGTGTTCGCGCTGTGCCGCGCCGCGCAGCAGGTGTACGCGGGCGAGCGCGAGGCCGTGCTGCAAGCTGCGCAGGCGGCCCGCGCGCTCGCCGCCCGCCTGCCGCGCCGCCACCGCGCCCTGCGCGCACCGCTATACGTCAGTCTTTCAAACGAATAACAACATTGGAATTATTATACCATTTGCATGTGGTCACTAGTGTACGAAAATATGCTTTTTCCGGCCGCAGGAGAGCCTGATGCGTCTGCGAGACTGCCTGGTGCGGCACACGGAGAACATCCTGGAGCACAGCGGCAGCGCGGTGGTGGAGGCCGAACCCGCGGACGGCACCGCGGCGCGCGTGCGCGAGCTGCTGCTGCAGGGCTACAAACTCGGCTTCGAGGTGACAACCGCGTACATCACGCCCACCCCACCGCACGGTCCACGACCACCACACAGACCACGCACACCACACGCACTAGTCACATCGACTACAACAAGATATGCAGAGTTCGCATCTCTGCCAGACTCGTAGACCAGACCTCAGTGTGCGAGTCCGCTAAATTGTAGCCGTAGCTGCTTCAGCGGCGATTCGGTGCGGGCCCGGGCTAAGGGCGGTGTGTGTCCGCAGCTGCACCGCGAGCTGTGCCGGCTGGCGGCGCCGCCCCCCACCCCGAGCGGGCCGGGTGGACGCTCGCGCCCCGCCTCGCTGCAGCCTGCACGCGCGCCCCCCGCGCACCCGCCGCGCCCTCGCCCCGGCACCGTCATTATAAACGAGTGCTACTCTCCCTTGGTATGCGGGATGCGCGACTGCAGCACGCCTGTGTTCGCGTGTCCGGACATTTAAGCTCCGTGGTGTTGCCTCGTTGTGCTTAAATAGATTGTGTTTCGATTTTTATACGTCCGCTAACAATTTGTTTCTTATAAAAGTAATCGTACGGGGACGGGGACGGGGATGGGGTGTCGGGCACACGAGGAGGCGGCAGTATGATGCGTAGTGTATCGCCGGCGAGTGTTGTGTGTATGTGTAGCTTGTAGTGTGCGGCGGCGCGCAGTGCAGCCGCCATCTTCCTTGTTAATGTGTTTGAGTTGTGCATAAGTCAGGTTTTTGTCCGGTGATTGTTAAATAATTCGATATCTGTAAAAACGCCATCAATAGCGCCCCGATCGCATGACAGATTGTGGATTCCCTGGGAACAAACGTGTAAGCATAAATATTAAGTATAATGTGCGACTCGGGGCGCGGGGCCGGTGATCGCTTCAATGTCAGTGTGGCCTTTCCATGTGGGACACTTTGCGTTCAGCTCGTATTGTTGTTCAGCTATGTGTTTGATATTCGACAGGTACACAAGGAGTTGCACCGGCTGGCCAACGAGTCTGGCGGTGCGGGCGCGGCGGTGGGCGCGGTGGGCGCGGTGGGCGCGGCGGGCGCGGCGGGCGCGGCGGGCGCGGTGGGCGGTGGGCGTGGGCGTGCCGCGCGCTTTGCCCGCGCCGAGAGCGTCACGGAGGAGGGCGCGTTCGACTGCCGACCGTTCGAAAGCGCGTCAGAGTCCGCCGCCGCTGCAGCCGATCGAGTAAATTGCCTACGACTGAAATCTACTTAATTTCTAACAAAAACAAGCCGCTGTTTTTGCATAGATTTGTCAAGTTTTATCGTTAATTACAATATTTATGTAAAGCAAGAAGTTTAAAACGACAAACAATTCTACAAGGTCGTTGCGCGCGATGCAGAAATACTAGAATCGATAGTATGCTTTATTTCATAATTAAAAAATTTGCTGTGTTTCGTATCCAAATGAATACTGGCGAGGTGGATACGTCGTGATCGGTCAATGAACGGTTCACAACTGCGACGAGTTTCATGATTAAACTGATTTGCATACTGAAACTGTTACAGGAAGGGGACGATTTAGAATATTTGCTATCGGGAGGGCGGCAGGTGGAGGCGGAGGAGGAGGAGGCGGAGGAGGGGGAGGCGGAGGGTGCGGGCGAGGAGGCGTGGGCGGCGCAGGTGGCCCGCGCCGTCATCCAGTTCGCGCGCTGCTGGATGCGCTTCGTGGTGGAGCGGTGCGAGCGCGGCCGCGGTCTGCGCCCCAGGTCGGGCGTCTCTCGCCTCCGCTGGCTCTGCGCATTCGAAGGTGTCGTCACGTAATATTAAACTGATGGTCGGACGTGACGTTACAGGTGGGCGAGTCAGGGCCTGGAGTTCCTGATGCTGGCCTGCGACCCGTGGAACACCCGGCACCTGAGCGACGACGAGTTCGAGGTACGCGCTCCCTCGCTTTCCGCCGCTCGCGATCTCCTCCTAGTGAATGATCCGAAACGTGATGGAATAATTAATGTGTGGTGCACAGGAGTTGAAGCAGCTGATGGACGGGTGCATCTCGCACGTGATCGGCTCGCGACCGCCCGCGCAGGCCGAGCCCCCGCGCCGCCCCCGCCGCCGCCTGCAGGTGAGACCGGCCCCCGCCGCTTGCCCCGCTCCGCCCCACTCCGCCCCACTCCGCCCCACTCCGCCCCACTCCGCCCCGCCCCGTGCCTCACGTTCTATTTTTACGTCATTTTTTCAGAGTCCACTTCCAGCCGGGAGCGGCGAGGCCAGCCCCGCCAGCCCCTCCGGCCATGAGGGTTCCGCGCCGGCCAGCCCCCTGGTGGACTCGGAGCCGCCCTCGTTCGTAAACATCGAGCACGCCGGTGAGGGGTCCGCCGCAGTAGAGTGCGGGGCGGTGGCGGTGGCGCGGCGCGTGCGCGAGGCGGTGTGGCGGCTGGACGCGGCGCGGGATGCGGCGCTGCGCGAGCGGCGGCTGGTGGGGCGCGCGCTGCCGGCGCTCGTGCCCACCTACGAGCCCAAGCTGCGCCAGCTCACCTTCAAGTGGCAGCGCGGCCTCAAGATAGGCGCCGGCACCTTCGGGAAGGTCTGTTATCGTTTCGCTTTGATTTTTTTTTTATTCGGAGTTCCGTGGAATATCGAATATTGTAAGGTGACATATTGAGTCGGCCGCGCCCAGGTGTACACGGTGGTGAACACGGAGAGCGGGCAGCTGCTGGCCATGAAGGAGCTGAGCGTGGGCGCGGGCGACCGGCGCGCGCTGCAGCGGGCCGCCAACGAGCTGCGCGTGCTCGAGGGCGTGCTGCACCCCCACCTCGTGCGCTACTACGGCTGCGAGCTGCACCGCGTGAGTACCCCGCACCCCGCACCCCACACCCCACACCCCACACCCCACACCCCGCGTAACGGCAACCACACTCTGCCGGCAGGAGGAGATGCTGCTGTTCATGGAGCTGTGTGTGGAGGGCTCGCTGGAGGCGCTGGTGGGGGCGTCCGGCGCGCTTGCCGAGCCCACCGTGCGCCGTTACACCAAGCAGCTGGTGAGCGCCGTGGCGGAGCTGCACTCGCGCGGCATCGCCCACCGGGACATCAAGAGTGAGTGTCCGCCCCACCCGGCACGCCCAGGCACGCCCGGGCACGCCCCGGTGCTCGCACTGGAAGGTGTGGTTTGACGTACACCATGTGTTGTCAGGCGGCAACATCTTCCTGACGAACGAGGGGCACTGCCTGAAGCTGGGCGACTTCGGGTGCGCCGTCAAGATCCGCGCCAACACCACCGCGCCCGGCGAGCTGCAGGGCTTCGTCGGCACTCAGGGTAATGTCTGGTCCACATGTTGCGTGCCGTGTTGCTAACCCGCATGTTGTAACCGCGTGTCGTGTGCTCGTGCGCAGCGTACATGGCGCCCGAGGTGTTCATGAAGTCCTCGGGTCACGGGCGCGCCGCCGACGTGTGGTCGCTGGGCTGCGTCGTCACCGAGATGGCCTCGGGCAAGGTATGGCGCACTCCTGCCCTCTCCTGCCCTCTCCTGCCCGCTCTCTGACGCATGAGTCCCGCCTCGCAGATGTATCAGATGGTTTGCGTTTGCGCAGCGGCCGTTCCCGGAGTACGACAGCAACTACCAGATAATGTTCGTGGTGGGCATGGGGGGAGGGCCCGCGCTGCCGGACGCGCTGTCTCCGGAGGGGCGCGACTTCTGCGCGCGCTGCCTCACGCACGACCCCGACCTGCGCCCGCGCGCCGCAGACCTCGCGCTGCACCACTTCCTGCTGGTGCGTACTCCTTCCCCATCCCCACCACTCAACACTACCATTTATCATTGCCCGGTTATAGTTAGTTTATTCTGCGACGAAAAGAAACATTTTGCCTTCATTTAATGTTTATCTTAGTGACAGATGACAGGTGACAGATGACAGATGACAGGTGACAGATGACAGGTGACAGTCGCGTGCATTGCACACTTTCATCAATACAAACTTCAGTTCGTGCTACAGTACTGAAGGGACCGAAATTTATACGTCCATGTGCGATTCCGTTCTCGATTTACGAATTTCATTTATCCTAAGTTCTTACGGTGAAGAAAACCATCGTGATGCAACCCGCACTGGACCGGCGTGGTGACTCGTGACTTGGGTAGAGTCTGATCCCCTCAGTGGGGGACATGAGCGAGCCGATGACGGCTGCGAGATGTTTTATCGTTACACTGAGCGTCGCTTGGACTAGATAGATGTTGTGATGTGGCGGGTGATGCCCGGCTTGTAGGTGAAGGCGGACGAGGACTGCAGGTGCGAGCCCGCCTACCTCATGGCGTGACCGCGCCCAGGCCCTCCGCCCTGCGCCCTGGCTCTCCGCCCTACGCCCTGCGCCCTGCGCCCTGCGCCCTGGCCCTGGCCCTGCGCTCTGCGCCCTGGCCCTGGCCCTGCGCTCTGCGCCCTGGCCCTGCGCCCTGCGACACCACTTCCACATAAATACACGTAGCTAGGTATATATACTACTCAAAACAAAATAAGGGCCACTAAGATTTTATGCTGTACCATGAAAACAATAAAGATATTATATTGTGTTGGTTATATAATATAGGCTAACTATTTAGGTTAGGTACACGTTGTCAGCAGTAGGTGGTGTTGTAACTAACGGACAGTTACTGTATGATTACGACGAGCACTTAGTTGAACGTACCGATCCTCATGCGCCGTTGTTACACGAACTCTGCCTGAACCAGGTCTTCTGGCAACACTGACTGCCGGTCTCTTGGAAGCGCTTCCATACATTTTGGACAGCTCTTCGAGAAAAAAACAACTGCAAGCCCACGTAACGCCCAGAAAACGTCCTCCTTGAATCATAGTTATGACTCTGGTTGGTGTAATTGTATCCATGTACCTTCGTACTGGTGTTATGATTAAGGCGAGATGATAAATGAATCAATTTAAATTTGAAAGTAAAACTTTTTTCCTAAAATAATCAAAATAAGAAGACAATTGAAGAAAAACATATCGAAACATCCTATTATTTTTTTTTAAATGATAGCCAATACTTTTCAACTTAGGAACACGAACACCAACATGAAAGAGGTCAAACACCAAGGAGTTTGTAATATCAACGTGATGCTACTAATCAGTTACTTTCAGTTTACTAAAGTGTACTTAATGCAAATAAACTAGTGGCCATTTTGTTTTGAGTAGTATATATATGTATATAGTATTAGATCCGTGCAACTTACCTACTCTTTATCTATATATTAATACGTCAAGCGAAAACTTTGTATACCTTTTTAAAGAAATTAACGAAATAATGAACATGCAATTTAACAGGGTTATAGTTAATGTGAAGGAACGCAGAAAGATATTTTTATTTAAAAAAATATATTTGATTGTGAATTATAATCGAATTATAATTATATTTCGGGCAACTGCAGACCTCTAGTGAAATTTAAATAACCTCACTAAAGTGATGTGAAGGGGGGAGGCGAGGGGTGGGGGGGGGAACTTGGCCTTAGATAATAAGAGTGACAATTTAATTTGTATTTTATAAATGTTTTACAAAGTCAAAGTCGTGTAGGTAATAATTAAAGTATGTTGTTTAAAATGTCTGCCGAGCTGTAGGGTGTTGGCTGTAGGGTGTTGGCGAGGGCGCTGACTCTCACAAGTGGCACATTGATGATGCGTAACGCTACATGCGTACAAATGCGCATGTTTTAGCAAGTATTTGAGTAATGATGATGTGAATGTATTCTATTAAATACTAATGTAGCAATTTATTATATTGTTATAAATATGTGACGATGTGTCGGCACAAAGCAACTTTATTTAAAAAAAATCATATAAGTTATGTGAGTGGAGAGTCTGGAGCTATTGTGTCACAGGATGGTATAAGACGATACCGAGTGAATATCTTGTGTTAAATGAAACAAATCAAACTATTGATCTATTTCATATATTGTATGAAGTACGAGTATTTACAAATTAAATAATCTTTTATGGTGGAAATATGAATACAACTTTATTGAGGATTCAAAGAAATTAATGTTCGAAACATGTAACTCTTGGAATGCATGTAGTGCGCGTGTGTGTGTGTGTGCGTGTGTGTGCGTGCAGAAAGTGAAGACATACATGTTTTATATTGTAACATGTTACAACACAAACATTCCCTACATTGTTGTGATATAACATGAGAAATTATTACGTAAGTGTATATTGCGGCCTGGAGGGCTCGAGTGCTGGAGTGCTGGAGTGCTGGAGTGCTGGACTTTTGCCACAAGGATTTGTACAGACAGTTAATTTTAGTCCATTGATATAATCAATAAAGTGAACCTGGTTCCGTAACATTTTACCAGCTCCAAGCGTCGGCGGCAGCTGCAGATCACCGCACTCGCACTCGCACTCTCACTCTCACTCGATATATTGTAGCAGCTGAATCGTATTTTGTATCCGCAGTGAAATAAATGTCTTATATATTTATATCTTGTTGTTTCTTTTTAACATTAGTCCTTGGTAAATTATTTCAAAGAGAGACCAAAATCTGCTCCTCTTATATCACTGCTGCCGCCCGGACACATCCGCAACTCCATCATCCTGCCATCGGCAGGGAAGTGAACCGAGTACAAAGGTGAGTTGTAGAGAAGAGGGATTGGGAAGCCGGCACTTCTTCCCGCAAGAGAAACTTACAAAAATATAGTAGACTTCAAGTTGAGGCGACTCTCGAAGGTGAAATCTAGTACAAAATACAGGTTTTACTTTTTATTTATTTATTGAGACTAACATCGAGTTAACACAGATACCATTGATATGTATAGTAGCGACGGCTGCGGGTGGGGGCAGCACAAGTTGGCGACGACCACAGCAACAGCTGACGCCGGCAGAGGACGAATACGAAGTAGACAACATTTATTTACTTAAAATAGACTATGTGCATTACAATTATTAAACATAAAAATATACAGAATTGAGTAGATGTAAAAAGTCAATACATTTTGATGTTAACATTTAGAATGGTGTGATGCAACCTGTAGCTGTAGACCAGCTCTGTACAAGAAGGCGCTGGTATCTCTGCCATATGTTTTTATAAATTGTGTAACATTTGTTTCTAAAAATAGTTTTAAATGAATATAATTAAATACATTGTAAGTAACAGAAGGAATAATTTAATCTAGTTTCATATATATCTTAAAAATTCGAAGGAAATACTTTTGCAATTGCGCTAATTTTCATTATATCTATATTTTAAATATTTTGCTCGTAATATTCATAGCAATAAATTGAATAGAATAGTATAACATGTATATATATATTTGTTTAACAAACGCCAATAAAATAATTGACTTTAAAATAAATCAACATTATATTTTTCAAACATTTAACTCTGTAGGATTCAATTTTATTTAAACTAGAGTGAGTGTAAAAGACAAATCTTAACATTAATATAAACTGATATACAACAATATAGATAAGCTTGCTCTAAGAGACAGGAGTATCAGTCGGCTTACTAGTCCCAGGCAGAGCAGGGGAACGCTACACACACTTATCACCTATGTCTCCTACATATGTTATAATTAACTTTGATATGTTATCGATATTCTTGGCCATGGCCATGTGATGTGACACATGACAGATGACAGCTCGACACTTTGATATGTTCAAGTTTCCTTACATCTACTTTATGCTACTGCTGTTACAGATATAAAGAAAGCTACGACAAAAATAATATAATTTAAGCGATGTTTGCAGAATAATAAAAGTTAAATATTATCGAGTCGATGTCACTGACTACAAAGACAATATGAACAATACTTTATATACTGCATTCGCAAGTTATAATTGCAACGACTCAAACAACGCAACTAGGAATTTCAAATATATCTTTCATACATCGTAAGTTAAACTAATGTATTCTAAACAATATTTTAAAACTTTATAAATATTTAAGTCGTTTCTTGGTAATCGCGTGATTGTATAAAACCATTCGATTTAAAATCGCTGTTGATAGAATTCAAAAGAAATACAACAAATGTATACAAAGAAATTGCTAACAAGTTTCCGTCGGACAAAAGCTCTTCGCAAACATATTCTTAATTAAAATATTTAAGTACAATTATATTGACTTACACAAAGACAAATTGTGCATTACATTATGCGGATAGGTTTAACTAATATATATATATATATATATAATATAATAGTTCATCTAATGATAATAGTGCCGAGTTAATTGGCATCACAAGTTTTTATAAAAGTCCTATAGGATTGAATAACTTATTCAATACTACAATTATAACAATAGTATAAATAAACAATATCCGGTGAGGATAAATTGAGACGAAACGACAATTTGCAACTACAACAACGGCCAACGATGGCCAGCATTCGTCTAACTTTTTGGCCAAGTTATTAACTTAATATACTTAGTTTTCATTACACTAAAAGTTAGTCGCTGAGTGACTATAGTACTCGTATCGAAGTACTGACCATAGAACTATAATAACTCTATGATTGTAAACACTACTCTAACACCCAGAATTGACTAACAATACGACATTCAACAACTACGTGTATGTATAATAACAATTTACTTAATTCTACTGATATGTGTATAGACGGTATCTATTAAGAGTATAAAGCCTTTTGTATAAAGATACTATCGGGCACGAAGCGCCACTGCGCCGCCGCCGCTGAGGTCCGCTCCGCCGCACAGCTCTTAAGAGACTTTATCTGCTAACACGCCATAGCGAAATATATTAAAAGTCTTAAAATTGTTGATATGTATACATTTCGAGTTTTTAAATTATTTTTTAAATATGTAAATGCAATAGAAGGGAGACTACAACGGTATAAGAGGCAGCGTGGCCTAGTGGCGGGGGCTCGTATCGAGGAACATGCGACGTATGTCGTCAAGCGCCTCCTGCAGCGCGCGCCGGAAGCCGGCCGTGCTGGTGTCGCGCGAAGAGCGAAACGACGCGATACAGAAGATGACGCTGTCCTTCTTTGGATTGTAACTGCAACCGTAGCCGTCGGGCACCACCGCGCCGTACCCCATGCATGTGCCCTCAGTTGTTGTCGCCACCTGCACAATGAAACCCCCGTCAGAGCATAGTATCAAAATCAAAATGCTCAAAATGTAGCTCCGACAAGCAGTTGTGGAAACATTTAAAGGCCAATGATGATGCGTACGGATCGTAGGTATTGGAGAGGGGGCGGTACCTGACTGGTGCTGAGCTTGAACTCCATCATCTGCTTGTAGGTGGGATCGGTGAAGAGCGGCGGTAGGGCGCCGGCACCGGCTTCACGCGCCGCCTCGCGCAGTCCGAGCAGGTGGTTGTCAATACCGCGGCCGAGGATATTGTCCTCCATTACGGCCGTCTGCTTCCGTGCCGCTTCCTCGAATAGCTGGAGCTTCTTCTGCTCCTGTTGCCGGAATCGGGTTATATTTACACATGTGTATTTATTATACCTTATAAAACTTAAAGAAGAGGTTTCGTGATGCTCACTCCGTGCAGGTCGAAGGAGACCTTGCGGGCGGGGTCGGGCTCGGGCGCGGGGTGATCGCGAGCCGGCGGCTGACACATGGCCTGCGCCCAGGCGCGCGCGGCTGCGTGGGCCGACCTGATGTTGTCGACGCGGCCGCCGCGGAAGCGCCGCAGCGACGCCGACTCGTACGTCGACACTAACCTCCCGTGCAGCCTGGGCACACACACACTATGTATACACAACTACATATTTGCAACATTCACAGTCATGTTATAACGTATATACGTTAAGTTATAAAGTTATAAACTAAATGCATATATATCACCTTTGTTAACCTTCACCTAATCATTGTATATAAGTTAATAATAAAAACAAGAGATTTACTTGAAATATGTGTACTGGAGCGCTAGCTGTATGTAGACGTCGGGGCTGGTGCGGCAGGACTTCATGAACTCGCGCCCGTAGCCCTCGTACGTGTACACCACGAAGTCCAGGTCCTCGATTTGCCTGCGGACATTGTCAGAGCGGTTTCATAAGATCTAACCACGACAAGCGACAGTGCAGCTTGAATGTGCGGTGTGTGCGCGACTCACCGGTCGAGATCCTCGGCGGCGTGGTCGATGAGCCGGCAGAGGTCGGGCGTGAGCTGCCAGCGCATGGGCGCGGGCAGCGGATCAGCGAGCGGTGCAGCAGGTGGCGTGGGGCGCGGGGCGACGGCGGCGCGGGCCAACGCGCGCTCCGCCAGACGCACTACGGCCACGCCCTCGGCCGCACTGTGCTCGTAGCACATGCCCACCATGCCGTCCGATGCTATGATCAGCTGCCCACCACGTTATTCAAAGCATGTTAAATTGTTGTAATCATTTGGTACTTTCTTTCAAATTTTCGGAACGTTCGAGCTCGTGTTCTAAAATATTTTACGTGGTTTAAAATAATGAATTCTAAGGTTTTAATAGCGTTCATATTTTTACATAAGTATTTGTTTTCAATGAGCTTTTTTGGTGCAGCTATCTTGAACGTATTTTCTGTAGATGTACCTGCACGGTCTTGTCGAACCAGCGGTTGGCGGAGTGGTACTGCGAGCCTGCGCCGTGCATGGCGCGCAGCATGGCGGCGGTGTCGGGGTCTGCGCCCGCACGATCGCCGCCCGCCTCATCCACGCACAGCACGCACAGCGCGCGCGATATCTGCTCCAGATTAGCCCGGTTCTGCGGCTCTGCGGCGAGATAACGCATTCATGCCGTTTCACGCAAAACATTTTGACCGCATTCTTGGCAACCGACGCGACAGGCTTTATCAGCTGAATTAAAAAAGAAGGGGGTTATAGTAAATGAGTTCTGCTGTTGTTATAGGTACCTTTATCAAGCTGCAAGCGGGCAGCGGCCCAGATGTCGCGGGGCAGCGCGGTGAGCAGGCCGAGGCGAGGCGCGGCGGGCGCGCCCCCCGCCTCCACCATGGCGTGCAGAAGCTGTGCTCGGATTTCGCCCGGCGCCCGACGGCCACGCGCGCCGCACCGCACGCGCACCGGGTAGAACTAATGTGTTATTTATATAATTTATACCTGCCTCAATTTTATTTATGCTGATATTTTCTTCCATTTTTATTTTCGAAATAAACGTTACTATTTTTAATAAGTTTAAGTTGTTGTTCGTTCGAAAAGACCAAGCGGTCACCTCTACTCGCATTCCAATTTTAAAAGCGTAAGGGTAAATGAAAGCAAAAAAACATGGAATTACTTTCACTTCACGTCTGTCTTTTCAAATATTGTGGTTGCGAGCTCTACCACTGCTAAACTGTACTCATTTTATATTATTGAGGCGTACATAATTTCTACAAGCGACTATGATGAGTTCCTCCTCGTCGTAGGCGTGCGGCGGCGAAGGCGGCGGCAGGTGCAGGCGGTCGCGTCCCGCCTCGGGCAGTCGGCACACGCCCAGCAGCCGGTAGAACTGCTGCATGCAAAGCGGCTGGCCCTTCTCACGGCTCGTGGCGCGCTCCAGCGGCAGCTCGCCCCTGCACACACACACACACACACAGCTCGCATAATTTCGACCACATCGCGGGCTGTCTCTGTTTCGAACGCAAATGTCAATATGATAAATTATTATTCGACGTCGATATTGAATATTAGGATTTCGTAGTGGAGCTAAAGGCGAGGAAGCAGCGAGGTAGTGGGAGTGTATAGGGCACCTGTCAAGCATCTCCTTGTAGTCGAGCAGGTCATCCACCAGCAGCGCGCCCAGCTCGGCAACCTCCTCCAGTTTAGTGAAGCGCCGCCGCGGAAAGATCATGCCGGGGCTAGAGTTGATGGGCAGCGGCAGCCGCACCTTCAGGTACATGTCATCCAGCCACCAGTCTGTCACCTGCTCGCACCACTTTTATTGAGTGATATTTTTGTTATTCGTATCCTCACTCCGGTAGATTTATTACTTACTTGCTTGTGTAGTCTAATCTTATAATGAAGAATGATTGGATTATATATTGGTTTCCATTGAATAGGTTGGGATGCTGCGCTACACCCGGGTGGTATAGACTATATTAATTACTAGATTTTTTAAACTCCTTGCAAACGGAGTCGCGGGCAAAATAAATCGCGTATCCCGTTGTAACATTTTCAGTTTACTTCAACATTTTAGAGTCATCAGGGCCATCGAGCCATGAAGGAGCGTTACATATTACATATGCTCAACTCTGCTGTGAATTCATGGCTAAGATTGTGGGTCGATTTAACGGGAAATGTTTCGCATCATTAAAAAAAATTTAAAGGGCTTAAGGTTTTGGCTGAATGTTTTTTCTTTATTTTATTAAAAAAAACGTGCTCGCCGAATGTATCCAGCTGCAATATGTTATAAACACTGTATGTAGAAATAAGAAGAAGATTTTGGTTTGAAAATATATTAAAATGTTAACTTAAACACACAATATTTTAAAAGTATCTATTGTAAGGCACAGTAGGACTGAGAAAGAAAATGGTCCTCCTCGATCTTTTGCTGGAACTTTCCGTTGTCGTCGAAGTGTTCTTGAAGTTTTTTGGATCGAGCGTTTTCCGGTAAACCTCCCGATTCTTGGCAATCTTGTTGTTATTAGCGCCGGAGAGATATTTTAAATAATATTTTTTAATTTTCGCCGGAGCGTGCAAATCATCGTAGTTGTATAGACCATCGAAGAGGCCGCGCTCGGTGGCCGGCGCCGCGGCCTCCGGTTTTTCCAGTACGTTTGATTTCAACTCGTCCAGCAATAGATTTTGAAAGGAAACAATTTTGTCTTGCCACAGAGTTAACTTTGATTTTTCATCATCTTTCAATTGTTTCTCATATTGTGTGGCATCTCTCCTGGCATTGGGCGGGGCGGCGACCTTTTGCTCCTGCCGCACGTTGACAACGCCGTAATTCCTGAACACGGGCCTTAGCACGACGTGCGTGGCGCGCGGCGTCGCCGGGTATTGCAAAACGAAAGGGACGCGTCGGGCTTTCGACAAATCTTTAAAAACATCCTTCGAGTAAAAACGTCTTTGCGAAAAGAAATCTTTTGTATTTATAGTAAAGAATGTTCTTTGCTTTCGCGTAAAATTGATTAAATGATTTGCTACTTGCTGCGCGGATGTTCGCGACTCGTTTTGTCTCTCAACGCCTGCAGTGGATGCCGTTTTCAGTTTTTCCGTGATTGTTTTATATCTGCGGTTATATTTTAGTATAAACTGATCGTCGTCATCGTCTTTTCTTCCTAGTTTAAAAATATTTTTGAAATCGGTTGTTTGGTGATTAAACTTTTTAAACAAACTTATCTCTGTATTGGACAGCGCTTTCCTATTGTTAGAATTGATGTTGAAAAGGAGCTGCATGTTGGAGTCCAAGGAGACGTCGGAGACGTGTGACGCCGGCTGGTACGAGTTGTACTTAATAATTTTGTTTCCTTTGGTCGTATCGGTCACATGTTTCATTATTGTTCTTGTTGTTGCTCCGCGATTGTTGTTTGAGTTCACATTTGTTTTTTCTTTTGTTTCCATAACTTGATTCGGTTTTTTATTATATGGATGAAATATATTCGGATGGTTGTTGAGCGCAGCGGATGAATGAGGGTTTGCTTCGTCTTTATTTGCAACCATTTTAAATGGATTCGATAATTTTGTTAAATTATTTTTTTGTATTGATAAATTAATATGAGGGTTCAATTGCAAGTCATCGGGAATCATTTCCATGTTATTTATTTTATTCTGTTTCGTGTTTCCAGAACCTTCACTTTGTTTGTTTTGTTTCAAGTCATTTGAATACTCTCTCATTTTATTTTCTGAATAAACTTTATTTTCATTTTGTTGATTTTCACCGCGCAAATAATATGCATTATAAGGGACGGTTCCGTACGTATTTCCAAATGTTGTTGTATCTGTTTTCAAATTATGTAAAACTCCGTATTGGCGAGTAAAGCTCGAGTAGTTAATTTCAGTAATTGGATTTGTAAATAATTTTGTCGAATCATCAGTATCCGGAGCTAAGGATAAGTCATTGTCTGTACTTGTCACCTCGTTTGTTTTAGTACTGTTCGAGTTTGCATCGTGCGAGTGTGAGGCGGAGGTAGCGATGGTTTCTGCGCTCTGCGGCATTTCACTATCGTTGCGTTTCTTAGTTTTGTTAATAGACTGAGCAATTGCTTGCATTGTTTTATTGTCCACTTCAAGGTAATTATCGATGCGTGTATCTGTATTAGTACTCGAAGTGTTTATATCATGACCGAGTCCACTATTTATCGCTTCCAAAGGTGTTTCACTAAAGTCGTTTATGCGCAAATACTGATTTGGTTCTTTTACGATTTTATCAGCATTTTCTATCAATATGTTATAAACTGTCATGGGGTCCATATTTATTATTGATTTATTTGTTTTTTTCAGATTCATGTTCATTGTAGGGTTTGATGAATTTGTGAGAATTATCAAAGGAAAGCGCATATTTCCTGTGCCTTTTATTTTACTTGGATTGCCACAGCTTTCAGGATTTGTTAAAAGAATAACGTTGCTAGCAATTATCAGAGGCCCCTTGCACATGGTATTCGTTTTGTTTAAATCATTTTTACCATTGTTTGTAAATATTATTCCGTCTTCTATTGAATTGTTGTTTGTACTATTCTTAAGCATATTTGATAATGTTTGAGCTATATTTTGTAGGGATTCGTTATAATTCTTGGCGGTGGTAGTTTCACTATCTGTCTCACTAGAATCTCCTAGTGGAGGAGGAGCAACTGAACTTAATATCAAACTCAGGCTTTCTGTGTACTGTCTGTATGTATTGTTATCATAAGAATCTAAAGATCGTGTGTTTTGCAATAAAGGCGAGCTCACACGAAACACGGAATCTATATTATGTGCACTCCTATTGCTAAAATGTGTAAGATTGTCATTGTGGTTATTTATGTTATTGGGTGACATTTTCATATTAGGTGTAGTGTTTAATGAATTTGATCTAAAATTGTCCGTGAAATGTGTGTTGTTATTTAGAGAAGTTGTTCTGGATGTTGCCGCTTCAGGTTCCTCGGTACCATTTAATTCGTTTGCCACTTCATAGAATTCTTCATTTTGGTACGGTGTTGTGTCATGTATATCTTTAACAAATTTCTCATTAGTTCTTAATGTTTTCAATTGGTCAGAAAGATATTGTGTCAGTTTTGAAAAAGGAGGGTTTTCCGTGTTTGTCAGATTATTTTTTGTTGATAAAGTATTATTTACATTGTCGGTATTTTTACCTGCAATAGAATTGTTATTTATTTCAATAGAGTTAAGTATTTGTTGACCACTCACGTTAGGCGGATGGCTCGCGGTAAAATCTTTTAAAGTGCCTTCATAGCTCTCGTGTACAGCGTTTTGCTGATTGCCTTTCGATGGATAAGTTTGAACAGTTGCAGTACTATTAACCTGTGATTTGAAATAAACCAACGTTTTAAACTCATCGTCATGAGCTTTGTATACCTTTTCAATTTTGTCGATTCTCGAAACATTGTCCATCCACGAGGTTAACTTGCCGTCCGAGACATTGATAGCCGTAAATTTTGTTTCATTCGTTTGCATTCGTTGAATTTGACCATATAGTTCTGAAATCGTCTTATTAGCGTTCAAATTGATATATGATATGCTATCATTTGAATTATAATTTTCTTTTATCTTGTCATTAAAATACGTCGACTGAATGCTCGTATTTTGAGTTGGCAATTTTGTGTTTTTTAATTTTTCTTTTAACTCTTGAAAGTAGGCTGATTTTGTCGTTAAATCTATCAGAGAGTTGGTGGTTTTATGCAAGGAATGCTGCAATTGTATATTGCTAACATTACTTAATATCGTTTTTGTTAAATCTGGACTGGCAAATGAGGTTTTATTTAAACGTGATATATTTATTACCAATACCTTGGTACCGTTAGTATCAACACTTTTATTATGTTTGCTATACGACGTTAAGTTATCCAATAAAACCTCATTCGAATGGTGTGCAATTGTTTGCATGATTTCGTTTTCCATATCTTTGATCTTGTCAGTGAGTATTGACGATTTAAATACATTCGGTTGATTAGTCAGCTCATTGGCCATACCATTGTACTCGGATATCATAATTTTCTTTGGTGAATCAACTGTAATCGGGTTCTGAATAAACGGTACTGAAATTTTTGTTGTCTTTTTTTCATGAGACGCATACGAAAATGTTTTAATTTCAGTACTATTCAATACTACATTTTCAGTCTTCGATGGACCCAAATCCAATGAGTCATTGGAATATTTCACATGTTTGTATGTGTCAATTGCTAAAGTTTGTCCAGATGTACTCGCGTTCTGTAACATTACTTTGACTATGTTGCCCGTATCTTTAAAATCTGTTGAATATTTTGTTGTGCTAATAGATGACTTAATAGATTTCATCGTTTTTATTTGTGTAGTCGGTGCTACAGAGAATTTCTTTGATGTCACTGATTTGCCGGCATTCTTCTCTTTCTTAGAAACAGTTTGCTTGTAATTTACAAGCGTATTTGTTGTCGCTGTGTCGGATTTTTTTATTTGTGTCGAATGGGTTAGATTTGAATATTGTACGTGATTTCTTAAATTATTTGAGCTTTGTTCATGGCTTGGAATCTGAATGTCTTTTGTTGTGGTTTCATCCTTATTTTGCATTGAAGACCCTTTATTTGAAATTGTCGGGATGAGCGTTATCAAGACTCGGCCTCGGGGGCTCGTGTATGATGTTGAGTCCAACACCCTTTCGCCGGTGAGATGAGGCTCTACACTTAACGTAGTATTATTTTGTATTGGCTGAGTTGTTAAAACAACTTCATTTAATTCTGACAAAAGTGAATTATCCGATTCTAGTAACATCGGATATGGATATGATATATTGTTGAAAACTCCACTTGGGGTATTATTTTCTTCTTTGTATCGGAATAGTTTTGTTTGCATTTTAGATGCAGTTGTATGTATGTGTTTAATATCCTTTTCGTTCTTTGCCTTTGCAGCGATTTCTTGAATTTGATTCTGACGTGCACTTGTTTTTGAAGAGCTATAAAATATAATTTTCTTATTATTTGCACCTGTTTTATTTTTGTTCGAAATTGCAAATGTACTTTTCGTGATTTGCCTTGGATATAAGTCTTTGGATATTTTTTCAGTGTTTACATTATTTGAAGTTCTTCTTTCAATACCTTTTTTGTCATAACTCTCATTTTGATATATCATTTTTAAATCTGCAATAGAATTAGTTGACTGTGTTATTTTAAAAAAGTTATCATAAATACGATTTGCACGTTTAGTGGCTTTAAAATACGTTGGAAAATTTGCAGTCGAACCATTCTTGGTTTTGCTTTTGTTAATAGGAATTTCACCCACTCCATACGTATCCATATTATTTGTTTTGGTCGCTGCATATGTTGTACCATGTTGAAGTTGTTGTCGTGAACTTAGGTCGATGTGACGTCGGGTGTGATCTACAATATCAATAACTCGAGTTAATTTTAATTTAGACACAGTCGGTGTTTGTACTAAAGCAGATATATCAATTGTGTTTTTACTTTGTAGCTTTAAGGTAGTGGTTTTTTTATTTGATTTCATTCTGTTTGTTGATTTTAAAAATGTTGAATCACCGCCGACATGAAGTTCGTCCGATTGTCTGTCAACTGAGCTTATTCGTATCGGTATTCCCTTTGATTTTAGCCGCTGTTGAGGAGTGGATGGCACTTTTATTAAATTATACGGAGGAGTATAGTCATCAGAAACAGCGGGCGTATTTCTTGTTTCCACTTGTTTTATTTCATTGTAATTTTCAAAAGACATTTTGGTGTTAACGTGTTTAGGCGTTATATCTCTTTCTATACCTTTCGTTTTATTTACCATTGCCTCAGTTGTAAACTTGTTCTTTATTTTATCAACTTTCTGTAAAGATGCGGTGTTCATTTGTTGCTCAAACAAAGGCCAATTGGATTTACTTTCGCTATTCACTCTGTCAGTATGAATTAGGTAGTCTTTGTTACCATTTATGTTGAAATACCTGTCTTTAAACATTGATGTTGTAATTCGCGAAATATTACTTGAATTGGATTTTGTTTCTTCCACGTTAAATGGTGTGTATTCATAAAAACTATCTTTGGTAAATGTTTCGTTACTTGTAATATTGTTCATTTTGTTTTGATAATAAACTTGAGAGTTCCAAGTACTTGAACTAACATATTCTTGATGAGTTATTTTCGTCAAATAATTGTTATTAGATTTTGCATCTGACTTACCCTTTTGTGTTGTAGTCGGGAGTTTGTTGTGAATTTGGTTTTGCACGTCTATTGATCTCGGTGTTGGCGAATACATCACTGACTTTGTTTTCTTTCTCTCTGCAGTTTTATAGATTTTAGAATATCGTTCACTTGTAGCCGTCAGTGTCTTTGCTTGATTGTTATTAGATTTTTTGTCACTTTCTTTGTCTAAAGGTTTGCTGTCACTTCTTATGGCGTTTTTAAAAGAACTAGATGTAGAAGTATTAGGCACCGAGTGTAAAAATTTTGGTATTTGTGGAGACACAGCTGATTCCGTAAAATATTCCACTCTGAGCGATGCAGTTACTTTGTCATTATGTAATGTTATATTTGAAGGATCATAGTTAGTACGAAGGATATATAACGTTGAGGTTTTTGTTGGTTCTGTTGTTTTGGAATGTGTAAATTTTTCGCTATAGGGGGTCAGTGGTTTGGTTTGATTCTTCCGAGATTTGCTGTCATTAGCAAGGTGCCTAAATATAGATTTGGTGTAACTTTTCTTGTACTGAGTAAAGTAGCTAGACGTCGAAGCAACGGGCTCCGAAGGAAACAAAGTCGGTGTTTGTGGAGTGGCAGCAGTTTCTGTAACATTTTGAACACTAAGGGAATTGTTATATTTTTCCCTGTTGCTGTGCAATATCCTTGTTTGATTGCTTTGAGAAGTTAAAATGCCATTAATATTTCCATGCGTAGCGTTTGTTATACTTTTAGTGTAGTTTTTAAAAAAGCTTGACGTCGAAGAAATGGTTTCCGAATACAATACTGTTGGTATTGGAGAGGAGATGCTCGTGTTTATGTCCTTGTGAACATTTAGTGTAGGAGTTGTGTATGTTTGTATTGTAGGATTTGCAGTTTGCAGGAAATATACTGTTGCTGTATGTGATTGTTGGTGTACTTTTTTAAAAGAAATAGGACTGGTTGGTAGTTCGGTACTAGTTTGTAAGTGGAAGCGATTGTTAGTTTTAATGTTGTTCAAGAGGGATGTTGTAATACCTTCAATATAACTGGTGTTCCTTTTGTTCATATTTTTCATTGAGCCAACTGTTACTAAAGCATCATTTAACCATGTTATTTTACTTTCTTGAGATTGAATCACTTTGTTTTGTGAAGCATTCGGTATTGGTGACTTCTTTTGGTAAATTTCTTTAATAAGGCTTTTAGGTAATTGCGATTTTTTACTCAACGCTTGGGTTCTATTTCGCAAACCATTCTTGATAGAAGTTGTTGGTTCGGTTGAACTTTTAACCCATTCACTTTTAGTTACATTATTATAAGGAGTAGGTAGAATGACACGTGTTCTAATGGAATTCTTTTTCAAGCTATGAATTTGCTTAATTGGCTTCGGTGTTGATACAGAAGACGGATAAGACGCAGTGACTCGAGAATTTTCTGATGAACTGAATCGATTTGATTCTTGCAACGTGATAAATGTTACATTTGGTGTTGTCCATCGTTTTGTTGTTTTAGTCGCAGTCAGGGAGTTCATCATGAGGGATACATAATTAACTTCATTAAGATCGTTGAGTGGTGAAGTATGTTGTATTGATTTTAAAAATGTTCGATCTGTTAGTTCTGAAGCATAGATTTTTGTAAAAGTTTTATCAAGCTTTTTCGTCGTTCTGAATATTTCACTTCTTGAAGTATTCGTCTTACGACTATATGTTATTATATTTGTCGTTTCTTCGTTATTTCTGTTGTAAACAAGAGACTCTGTTAAATCTGTTTCATTGCGTTGTAATTTGACTTCGTTCTCTGTTCTTTTTCCCGTATATTCTACATAATTAGATGTGTACGCTTGTATGGGTGTAAGTGTCCAAGAATTGTCACTCGATTTCGGTTCAGTAGGCGCTTGCAGGGGAACCGGCGGACATGTAGTATTATTTAGTATTGTATTGTTTGATAAGATATAGTTATATGGAGAGAAATATTTAATGGTAGTATTAGACAACATGTCATAGTTACAGACTTTCAAATAGATTTTTTCTGCTTCTGCTGCATTTGATATTTCATTATTTGTTACATTCATGAAGTCTTCTCTTCTTCTCTCGCTATTTAATTGTGAATCGATTGTTGTTTTGCTTGTTTCATAGAAACTATTATTAATTGCTATACTTTTTTCAATTTTAGGAATTTTATTAAGTTTAGAACTCATAAACTTTTTGTAATGATAAGTAAAATGTTGGTTCGAATAGTTAGTAGATTGGTTTTTATGGTCGACCACTAGATTAGAGTAATAATGATTTTTATTATTTGTAATTTGGACCTTCTCAGTTCTCATCGTCTCGCTCTTCCCTTGTCTACGGATCAGCTTTTTGTTATATATTTGAATCAAGGTTTTAATTTTAGAAACCGTTTCTTTGAGTTTATTAACCTGCTCCGTGTGTTCACCTTTATTTAATTTATTTTCTTCAGGATTCAGATCATTCAGTGAAGTTTTACAATAGCTATTTGTATTGTTTATATAACAACAGATGTCACTGTATTGCTCGTAGGCGTAATTTGTCGATAGACTCGTGTACACTTTTATAGTTCCACCTTTTCTTATGAGTTTAAATGTTTTTATTAGATTATTTTTTTCACTTTCCAATAAAACAGTGAGCACAGATTTCAAATTACAGTAAGATACATTCTTTGCGCTCGATATCTTGGTGTGCTTGGGGTCGTAGGCGGGGTCGATGAAGTCAACGTAGATGTTGCCCTTGTCCTCGAGCGCTGCGTCTACCTCGCTCAGCCTCACGGCACTCGATTCAGTTTTTGCTCTAAAAGGTTTAGATAAATTCAAAGTAATAATAATGATAACAGACCTCATCGCGTTCCTGTCGAATGTCTGCGGCTTCTCATATAAATTATACTTTTTAATTTCATATTTATGACGATCTTTAGATTTTATCAATATGTCATACATTATCTTTTTAAATTTCGATTTTAACTGATTGTCCATAAAATATTCTTCATACTTTCGCACAAAATCGAATCGAGAACATTTTGCGATATATCCTATGAGCCGAGGCAGCGTAACATCGGACTGTTGTAGCGGCAGATCGTGGCAGGTCCTCTCGTATATGCCCTTGTATTGATCGAGGTCCTCCTCGCCTGGCGCCTCGGGCACGGACACGACAACATTGTTATTTACAACATTTAGCTGCTTCGCATGCAGAGAGTCACGTATACAGGCACATAAGTTATTGAGAATTGTAGAAGTGACATTTATTAAATCATCCTCGTCGCTCGCCGCATCGATGGTTTTCAGGAAATGTGTGAGCAGCGCGCTGTCCTGAGCAGCCACGTCGTCAGCGCCCCCGTCGCCACCTCCGCCTCCACCTCCACCGCCGCCCGGCTCATTGCGAACTCCTCCGCAACATATCAGCACCAACGGAAGCAACGCTTTAATTTTGAAGCTCATTATTGAGCAAGAAATTTTTTATTTTCCGCGGCAGCATGTTGACTTTTGGCTTCCGCAGCACGCGATTGCCTCGCGCAAACAACGCGCCGCCAGATGTTATTGTTTGTGGAATTGTACAATAGGAGATGTTTGCAGAGCGCTGATAAGCAGCGCTATATTACCAACCAATTACCTACTTCAATATGTTCGAGAGCAAGTAAGACCTTGCTCTTATTGTAAAATTTTTTAGTTTTGTTATTGAATCTTTATAACAGCTTTAAATGTTACATTTTTTAGTAACGTAAAAATATAACGTTTGCCGCGTTACATATAAAAAGTTGTATCGTAGATAAGCAACGATTTGTAGCTTAAACCAAGCAATATTTTCTTTATGGTACCTTCTTATTCTCAATAACTTTTTCGTGTTTCTGTTTATATTGAACTATAATATTTGTATTAATGAAACTTTTGTTAAATTTAATGTGTGTCAAAAATTCTACAGAAAATAGTGTGTGTTGACACTGACCCAGTTATCCATTTCCTTGTGCCGCTCAAGTAGCACCTCCTGCAGCCTGGGACCTTGGTCCGCCAGGAACTCCTGCACGAGCGCTCGCGTCTGTGCTAGCTGCGGCGGAGGCACGAGCACGGCCGCGTACTCAAGGTACGTGGTCATTGTCGCTTGCAGCTCCGGCACCGGCAGCTTCGGCAACTGCAAATTCTGGTGGAGAAGAACGCGGTGAGAGGGACATCGAGGGCGTAGGGGGCGCGGGCGGCGTTACACCTACCTGGAAGTCCTCTTGGTCGGCGCCGTCCTCGCCATCCGCCCGCACGCCAGCGGCCAGCCAGCGCCGCGGCAGCGAAAGCAGCGACTCTCCCCATGCTGGAACAAATCTTCTTCATGTGTACACCGTGTTGCCACCAACGCAATTTGTTGCAATTCACCTTCATATGTATAAGTTCGAAAGTAAAGGAGTCATTTTTCGAAACTTATTTGGTACATCAGTTGTTCGATACAGATCACAGAATCACAGTTAAACAAACATTAGATGATGTTTTGGAAGATAAAACCGAACTTAATAATCAACTAAATCAAATTTATTGGCATTTACAAAAAAGGTTTAACAAACTATTGTAAGTGAAAAGTTTTTTTATTTAATCCTGTATGTAGAGCGCTGTACAGGTGTAGCAGCAAGTATGGCGCTCCCCCGAGACTCACAGACATGCTCCGACACGCGAGCACTCACAGACACGAGGGTGGCGGCGCGATCCCCGATACATTGTGCTGTATGCTGCACTACATATTTACACCTCACATACAACTCTGTTACTGTACTTACACTGCGACCTACCATGTCCATTACATCTATAGGTACAAATAAATAAAATTATTAAAATACTTTTTACATTGTAAATTTAGTATAAGGTGGCATACGAGCAACGAGCAAGCCACCTGAATTCGCAGAATTGGCGGCCTTTGCCCATAGGTATCAAAAATTGCAAACACGTTGTCTACCTTTAATAGACGGTGGAGGAAACGCACATAAAGATCTACCCTTTGTATGCGTCCCCTCCTCCTCCTCCAGCAAATCCATTTCTCCTTGCCAGAATCTGGATGCAACCATATTATATTATGTTAAAGTGTAAGTTTTCATCGAGATACTTCAATTTATTCGGCATTTTTAATCAACATTAGTTCATTTCATTGACACGAGAATATATGAAAACGAGTTCATACCTCTAAAAGCTTTCGAAATTGAGCTCCGCGTGGACAAAAATAACATAGTCGCGGCCCGCGGCGTCGCACAAATCTAATTACAGTCCGTCCGTCTGCCTAGTACATACGTGTGCTTCAGAGGGGGCTATAATTTGATTTGTAGCTTTGTTGTACACTTGCTTTTATGTCTAGGTAAACTTTCCCGTGGATTAAGTAGAGCCCCAAATATATAGCACGTATTGTGGTGACAAGGCGAGCTCTTTCAATTATTACTTTTGATAGAAATCGCTTTTACGTGTTTTACGGTTCTTGGAAAAGCCTCCAGTAGAGTGCGGGGGTGAGCGGGGGTGTGCGGTGGGGCGCGGTGCGGCCGGGCAGCGCAGGTGCGCACTATCGATCGCGGGCAGGTGCGCCGCCGTTCTCTCTCTCACACACACATACATACATACATACATGTTGTCATATAATTTTAAACATTAATTTCATGTCAGTTGAGTGTATGGTAGTTGAATAGGTTTATCCTTGACATACGTCATCTTCACCTAGGACGTGTTACATTGTCTCGTACAAAATTAATTTACAGATGACATGCCGTAAATGTTCAAGATATTATTATTATTATTCCAGAATTCCAGAACACGTGATAAAATCAATTGTGTGTGTGCGAAGTAAATAATGAACTCTTGCATACTGTAATACCCGAGAAAACACAAATGCTTTACATCTCCGGCACTTAATACAAAGTTTCTGTATATCAAATAGAGGCAAACCTCAGAGCGAGCTGTTAATATAACTTTGTAACTTATGGTATACCCCCGCGCACACCGCTCCCCGCTCCCCGCGTCCCGCACCCCGAGCGCCCCGAGCGCCCCGAGCGCGGGCCCGGGCGGAAGCGTAACGAGCACGCAGCCACCACAGGCCGGATTACTTCCCCTAACGTTAACAAACACGTTAACATGTTAAAAGAAGTTTATACATCAAAGGGTTGTCGGAGTTTGGCAAATTTACTTATAGTTGGTACACTAGTGAGAGATTTTTATCTTACAGTTTAATTACAAATTCTTAGAGAATTTTATAATATCAGCTAATTATTTATGAAGAAATTTGCTGAGCTAATGTAATTGTTTCTTTGAAGTTAAAATAAGCGGTCTGAAGTGGAGCACGGCGAGTGCGGGGAGTGGAAATGGACGCGGAAGGGAGGGGGAACTTAATTAATTTTGCTAATATAACACACGGAATTAAATCGTAAACCATTTTATTAGCTTTTCTAAACATAACAAGCGCAAGTCTCCAGTAAAAGATTGTTTTATAATGTAATTAGTGTACTTCGAATATGTATAATAATTCCTAGAAGTATTATTCAAAAGTATGTTTTCAATATGAAGGAGTATATTTATCGTTTATGTTTGTATTTGTATTTATCATCTGTAAGTTGAACAAAACGGAAAATAAATTAAATTTATTATAAAAAGCTAATGTGAAGTGTTTAATTTTACAATATCGCACGAGGCAAGCGATCGATCTCGAATGTCACGGCAGTACTACACGGGTAAGTTAGTAGTGTCGTAGACGAGCTACAAAAGCGTGTAGCTCAGCTACGCCTTTTCGTTTCATACGTTAGCTTTGTTCGGTCTTTCGTGGCACAAGGGTGAAGCACTGAAATGGTCTCTAATGAATTAAATATTAATAATGGTTATTGAAAAATTTGTTGTTACTTACAAGGGCACTTCTGTTGGTGACCGTTTGATGGATTCCTTCTTTATCGATCATAGCTGAAGCTCGAGGTGGTATGCTGAAGGTCGTCCGTTGCCATGGCGACGCGCCTTCGCAAACACTCTCACCTCACCCGAAAACTTAGCCAAGTTCGAAAAGCGCCTTGAATGGTTTAAGGCGAAATAAGTACATCACTTGATTTATTTATTTTTGAATATAATCTTGATCGCTCTTGCGAATACTATTAGACATATAATAACTTTATTTTGTGTCTTTATAAATAGTTATATTTATCTTTTATCAATTTAAATTTAATATATTCTATGACATAAAGACATCGTTAAGTACAAATTTTTAATATTGATTGATGTAGGGCGGAGAGTTTCCCAGGTCCTTGGTTCGTTTTCGTCCGTATCGTTAGTGCTTCAAGTGAACCGGCTCACGGCGGGCGGACAAATTTAGCATCTCGAATGAAGAGCGGCACCGCTTGTTAAATTCTCACGGCCCCCCGGCCTCGTTTCCCCGCCACC
>NW_013529082.1:99444-112079 GCF_000836235.2 Papilio xuthus
GCCTCGCTTCCCCGCGACCCCTCGCCCTCGCGTCTTGTTAGCCCGCGTCGCGTACACGCTTTGTGTTCGCACGAACTCCCTAAATTGAAAGGGTACGTTGATGTAAAAACGTTTTTTTTTCTAATACCTGGAAGCGGCTATAGCACAGTGACTGAGCTATCACATTGATATATAACGATCTTGATTTCATATTTATAACGTGTTAAAATTATTCAACTTCTTATTCGGCTCATCATTTGCGTCGCGATGAGATATTTTTAATCATAAATCACCAGAAAGTAACAATAACAAATTAAGTATGAGCGCGTACTACTTACTTGGAGTGCGACAGTCTCCTGTCTTGTGTTGTTGGATCGAGCTAAACTTTATAGTAATATGCAACAATATATCCGAAGACACAAAGCCATTGTCTTACTTCCTCTTAAGATAGAAAAGACTGGTAAGTGGTGAGGACCGATAAGGACTCTATCCGACCTGCTCTACACTTCACGTGAAAGCCCTCGTTGCTGGAGCGCTCGTCTTGACCCGCACCGTGAGCCCTACAGTGTTCCATAGTTCAATGAGGTAACCGCAGATTTGAACACTGTCTCTTACAATTTAGACTCGAGAAAATAAGAAATTTTATTGTTTCTGAGGAAAATTACAATTATTTCAGTGAGCGTGGGGTGAGCCCCCGCCGCCGGACCTGCCCAAATACGAAGCCCTCGCTAATTTGACTAATTGCCGCCGGCGGCCTTTCCCCCCCCACACCTTCGACCCTACAGGTGGGACGCGACCCCCTACGCGCTCCTCGCTTATTGAATTTAAACTGTAATTCATACGATTAAGCCGGAATTTTACTTGCACGTTATACATCACATCTAGTCTCCACTATAAATTAAAAATAAACACGAGTCGAGTAACAAAATGTTTTCTTTTTATGACGAAAATGGAACATAGAAAACGTTTTAAGTTGCGCTAAAAATAAAACGGTAACATTTTTCATATTTTGTCTATAAACTTTGAAATATATATATATATGTGTATGTGTAAACATTTATTATGAAATCGCTGAGCATCGAGAAATGCTTCAGCTAATAAAAATGTATTTGTGACGCGAATAGAAACAGCAGCATGTTGGTTGTAACAAGTTTATTCGATCACTGAATATGTTTTGAATACGTACGTACTTTACACCACTACATAGAATATATTCCATTACAATGTTATTATAATTCTATTACAACTAACACTAATAATGTTGCTACAATTGCGATTCAAATACTCGTACTATCGAAACAAAGTAAGACAATTATTCTATTCCTTTGAAATAGAATAGTTCTCTTAATTCAGGACTTAATTCTAAATTTTAAGAGTATAGATAGTAAATTTTACAACGCGTTACTTGCTAGAAACATCCTGAGATATATTCCATAACTTTAAGTATTATTTTGTAATTTACTCCAATTGAATATTAGATATGTCACTGATGATGTTGTGTTCGTGACTCTCGGATATATTTTAGGGTTTGATACAATTATGTTTCGTGAATAAAAACCTTATATTGCACTCTATAAATAGTTTAAACGATATACAAGTAACGTGTGAGAGAAACAGACACAAATGCAAGCGACTATCTACTGACGTTCAAATGTCAACCGAACTTTGAACATACGACACACGACGCTACAGCAAACGCTACACCTCTTCAATTTACTTACGAATATCATTACATACATTAACAAACTATCTTATATTATTCTAAGAGATAAAGATTTAATTGATATAGATAATATAAATAGTTCAAATAATATGCGTCACATTTGATAAACTTTTTAAATGTTTAATAAAAGCATGACATGAACAAAGTATTGTGCTCCCATGTCTGATAATAACTTTGCCTTTCCAAAGTCGAAAAACTGATAGGTAAATATTGCCATCCTTCTTTTTCTTATTGGACTAAACAGAGACAACGATGAGTTTTTACTTGGTGTTGTGCAAGTAAAAGATTCAGTAACATTAATTTTGTTTATATGTTCATTTTCACATCCTTCAAACATGTGCTAAATATGTTATTCTTAATTTTTTTGTAATTTTTCATTAAAGTTAAAAGAAATAAATTATATCGAAGTTTCTACATACATGAAACGCTAATTAAATTATTAAATGAGGTATCCATGTTTATTACTGAAAATATTTAACCGTTACTACTGATTAACGTTAGAACTGAAGAGATTTCGTTCGTTTATAAGGAAAGTAACGTAAGAAGTAACACAACACTAGTTCCTACGACACTAAACCTACATGACTAGTTTAAAATATTTAAAACAACACAAGATCTTCACAAGAAGAAGAATAGAGTAAGTTGAGATTGTAAATTAGATAACAAGAATTGATCTTTGGATTGAAAGTGTTCTGATAGAAAAGCATAGTAGCTGATTAATTCTGATTCTCTGAATTGAATGTAAGTTTAAGATGTGAGCAGAGAAAGTGGTACATGTTTATATAGTAGTAGATAGGAGATAGAGAACAATAAACAAGTTGCTAAGATATTTTGTAAACATCACTCATAGCTAGCGTGTGGATATCTTCTCTATATTTACATTATTATTGCTTAAACTGGAGATTGATTACATCAAATGTACAATAAATGATTACAATAATACATTCGATCACTCAGCACTCAGCGAATGAAATGCATCCGTGCGCAAACTTTCCTTATGTACTTAATTATGTTATGTGAATCGTGTACTGATACAATGACGATTATATATTAACCTGGTTATTAACTAGCACGATGTTAATATAATGTTATCCTTATATTTATATGCTTATTCTCGTAATGATAAGTTAATATGATACTTATTTTAAATACTAATGGATAAAGATATTTTATGATTAATATCGATTAAGGTTTTTAAATTAATAACAATTGAATTTACATGAAATAATTTTTTAAAGTGAATAGATGTGATGGATGAATATTATATTAATATTTATGTGATTGAACAAAAATATGACAAAATTTATCTTTGTATATGTTTCTATTTTAATGTGTTTTAGAATAATTTATAGATATAGTAAAGAACTAGGCGATGGTACAGTCACGAACTAAATACGATTCATTCTCAGATGTCTATTAATTTTTCTTCAATTTCAGGGCATATTTATAAATTTTGTCAAATCGCATCGTAGTTTTCAGCTGATCTGGTTGTAAAACACCAGCAAATGATCGAGTGGTTTAAAACAAATATTCACAGTATACATCCTTGTTATATCTCGTTATTCTTACATTTTTTATGTTATTGTTTTACTGAGATGGTTTTTTTTATGTTTTTCCATATATGTATGAATGCAAATATCTCCAATCAGTTAAGTCTCTAAGTCCATCAAAGTATGATATCGAAGTATTTTCGTTCGCGACTGTACAATAGTATAATAGTTAGAACTAACGGACGGGACTCACAAATGTAGGAAACTAACTGCAAACCTTCCATTGTACACAAACACTAATTGACCGTATTACTATACTGTACTCACTGCTGCGCTCTCTTCCCTCTTTTGAAGAAAACCAGATAAATATACATTTAACAAAGTATATAATTAAATTTAAATAATTTCAATTAATATATATATATATAAAATAAGCATTGTTAACGAGACTGTACTCGACTCAATTAATTTGGATTAAAAACTTTAAAATAAAAAAAAATCATAATGAAAAAGGTTTACAGTTAGGTTGCCACGGAAACACATGAATAGACTGAACCTAGGCTTAGGTCACACAGCTTAAGTTAGAGATGAAAACATTAGATAAGTAAAGTGCTAGCGGCACTGCTTTCTACTTGTTCTCAATTTGTTACAAGTCTGATAGAACTTTTAAGTAAAACTTTCAACTTAACCTTCAATTAAAATAGGAAGGTCAATATTGGATTTAAAAGCTTTTGAAATTTTGATTGTATTGTTTTAAAGCTCATTTTAATAGATAAAGCTGTTGATATGTGTGTTGCAACAAGTATGAAGGCAGCGGCCGCTAGCGGGGAGCGAGGCGCTATGTCTACAGCATTACAAACATTAAGAATGTGTCATGATAAGCGTGTTTATATACTCGTAGAATTAAGTAAATATATAATGTAAATAAATCAAAATTACTGTAAATAAAGTGAAATTTTTATCGCTTGTGCGTTTTATAATGATTTGTATAAAATTTTATATTAATAAAGATATGTATGTCATAGGAATGTTATTGGGACTTTTGTAAAAGCAAATAATTTTTATAATTTTTATAGATACATACGAGTACATATCTGTTGCACTTTCAGAGCAGTTAAATTTATGTCCGGAATATCAGTAATTAAAATAATCCTATCTGTAATAATAGAAACATTACTTACGATGATAATTCATCCAAAATATATATTAAAATCTAAAAAATTACATGTATATTAAAGTGGCATTAATACAAAACTAGCACGAAAGTGTATATCTCCTTACAACTAGTGATATGTCTGCGATATCGGCTCCATTGACGACTAACGCAACACTGACGCAACACTGATGTTGACAATCAGCGTGCAGACAGTCGGAACCTGAGTTGCGCCTGACACAACTTAGAAACAAACCGCAAATAAAACGTACGTTATATCGTGTGCATTTAACGATACATTCTTACAGACCAAAGGTACATTTGAATAAAATTTTGAACATTATTAAAATAATAAGACAAATTGTGTGTCGACATAGCCGGTCATTTTACGAGGTTTTGAAAATTTTTCGACCACAAAAGCGTTTTAAATAACCACATGGAGTCTTTTTCATTTTGACATTTAATAA
The DNA here is from genome assembly GCF_000836235.2 of Papilio xuthus. Taxonomy (NCBI): domain Eukaryota; kingdom Metazoa; phylum Arthropoda; class Insecta; order Lepidoptera; family Papilionidae; genus Papilio; species Papilio xuthus. The sequence goes on from NW_013529082.1 coordinate 104,257, forward strand.
ATATATATTTTTAATTAATATTAAAACAACGCATCCATTAAAATGAAAATCCACGACTTACCGGCGATAACATCAAAAGCTTTATCTCACGTTACAATACTCTACTAATTAATTGAATTTCGGGAGAATTTGACACGAAAATTGACTCTAAACTTACAATTAAGGTGGCGGGCGACCGCGGCGGAGCGCCCGCGAGCGGGGGCGAAGCGCCCGGCGGCGGCGGCCCCCGGCTTTAACCTAACGTAATTCATAAACTGCGACGTGGCGGCTTGGCTTGCCAGTGGAACCATCGATAGATATCTTTATAATTTGTGCGAAACGAATAGTTTGTGCTCAAAGGCTCGCTACATTCGCTATTGTACTCTAGCAGGCTAACTGTATCCCACTCTAATCTCCTTTACTTAAACGTACCAAACAAACGAAGCGGACTTTAGTTATAACTATGCGGTGACCGGCGCCGCGCGATGTGCCAGCCCTAGCGATACCGACCACGACGCAGGCAGTACAGACAATCGCTTTAAAACTTTATACAGTCGTTCAATTGACACGTCGGGCTTGTCGCTCCTCTTGTACAATTAACTGTAGACATCGCTTTAATTACCGCTTACTATCGATATGCAGGTGCTGCCCGCCGCGCACCGTGCACCGCGAGCCGCCGTGCCTCCACTTGTGAGGTGGCCTACACAATCTTTTCACTCTTTTGTAATTGTTGTAAAATTTCTGTTCTATTTAAATCAACAATAAATATCTTGATATGTCATATCAGTATCACTCACTTAGTTGATTGGCAGATGTTTTATTTATACCTTACGAAAGTTATATCTTTTTATTTTGATTTAAGATTTATTGACTGTAAAAAGAGAGCATAGGCGGCGTCGTGCGGTGTGCGTTGTGCGGTGGTGTGCGGCGTGCAAGCCGCGCAAGACGCGCGGATAATCCGCGGCGGCGGCGCTTCGTAAACAAACAAGTACAAGAGCATGGTTAATTCGACATAAACGTTCAAAACGAAATATCGATTAACCCATAAGATATATCTGTACACTTACACTATAGTACAATACATTACAAACATACGTACATACACTATTTAAATATACCACTTAGGCTACGTGAATCAAAAGATTCTGATATGTCTCGTTACCTTGGTTGCAACTTTATCACAAGTTGGTTGTTTACCTAACTTACAATACTAGCTAATTGATATTATAATTGATTATGTCAATTGAGAATTGATATAGAAGCTTCGCCTTATGTACTAATATTGCTGACGCAGCGGAATATACATTATATGTTAAATATTAAATGTAAACACTTGATGTATTTACTTACGTTTGAAAATATCAATGAACGTATCTCTCCAAAGATAAACTGATTTGATAAACTTTACAATACAAATTTCTTTTACATTATGCGATACATACGACAAACTTTTTCATATATCTCGTAATTTATACATTTATAAGAAATATTATAATGTTTTATATTAATATTAGAATCTTTGTGTTACTGGATATGTTGTCATTATGTATATATGTTTATATATATAACATATAGGCCTCGCACATAAACTTACACGTATGCGCCATAGAGTGGCATCTACAGAATGCAATGCTTGTCCGATCATTTACATACGCACTTACATTTGTCTTAGACAGTTTTACATTAGAATATTTTAACGGGAGTCTAAATTATCATTTGACGTCGCGTATATAATACTAATATTATAATTATTAAAAGTTTAAATAAGTAGATCAATATAACCTTTTCCAAAGAGCCTCATTTCTTTTTATATCGAATATAATAATGAGAAGGCATAACCAACAGTTTTAATATACGTAGACATATTTGAACAATACAATATCAACAAGAAACTAGCCGCGGCTGCGCACAAAACGACGACAATAACCCCACCTGCACCCCCCCCCCACACTCTCTACCTCCTCCTCCTACTCGATGATCATATCTAAACCAAATACATAAGTAGTTTTGTGAAACATTTCATATTATATATTGTGTGGTCATTTTGTAAACAGTCGTCGACGGTATTTGATTAGAAGCAAACTATGATAGACATTAAGTCGCAGTTAGCGACGGCCGCCGGTGAGCGCGGCTCAGTGATCGAAATATGTATGAGTAAACATCAACTATTACACATTTATAAATACACAACAAGTTTATTTAAATTACATACAACAACACCGAGTTAAAACGCTCTAGAAGCCCTGCCGGAAGGGATTCCGGACCGGGCCAGGGGTGGGTGCAACGGGCGCAGCCTGTGCCGGTTGCGCCGGCGAGGAGGCGGCGCGGAAGGGGTTGCCGGGCGATGGCTGCGGCTGTGCAGGCAGCTGGCGTGGGGCGGGCGCGTGCTGCGGGGGTCCTTGCTGCTGTTCGTAGCCCTGACCGTAGTTCTGGTAGCCCTGGTAATGCTCCCCAGCCGCATTTATGTCGACGTTCGACTCCTGTACCGGTTCGGTCTGCCCGGACATGTTGGAGTACTCCAGGTGGTTCTTAAAATCCCCGTTGACCGGCTTTTGGTCCTGCATGCTGTACGTCTGATACTCCTTGTCCGGCGGGTCGGACATCAGTATGTTGGCCTCGTTTTCGAACGGTTTGAAGTCGTAGATGTGCCTTAGGTACATCAGCACGGGCGCATACAGCAGGTTACTGAAGGCGATGAAGAGATTCAAAGCCGTGAAGCCAATCATTTCCACAACTTCTCCGGCTATAATAGGACCGACGGCGTAAGCGAACGAGTAAGATATGTCGGCGATGGCATAGATACTGCCATAGACGGAGACGTACCGCACGTCGACCAGATAGCCGAGCGTGGGCAGCAGAGCGGTGTCGATCAGAGCGATCCCGAAACAGATGCCGCAAATAGGTATCATTAACATCTTGTAGGATGTGGCGAAAGGTATAATGAAGCAGCACAAGCCCTCGAGCGCCAGCCCGCCGGCGGCCATCAGCCACTGTTGCTGGGGATATTTTCTCGCCATCTTAACTGTTATAATAACTCCGAGGACGTGCGGGAAGAACGCCGGCAGCCATATCATGCCGATTTTCCAGTTCTCTTTGGTAAGATTATCTTCCATCCACAGGGATATTGTCGGCTCCAAAAATGCCAGCGCCACATTGGACATCATGAGGGCGCCGGCGCACACCGCGATATAGGGGTCCATCAGAAGTTTCCAAATCGGCGTCCCGTTTGGCTTCGGCTCGTTCGCCTCTTTCATTTGGGTTTTCAAAGGCTTCATAACAAGCAATAACATAAAACCGTCCATCAAAGATATCAATGCGAGAATTAAAAATGGCACCTCCTTCCCGGCGAATTGGTACAAAGCTCCTCCAAATGGGGGCGCGACGAGGCAACCGAAGCTGATGAAGGCGAGCGCAATTCCCAGGGCCTTGGAGCGCTCCGCCTCCTCTGTAAACCTGTCGGCGATCATCGCCAGGCCGGAAGTGTCGGCAAACGCTGAACCGACGCCCTGGAGACTTCTCGCGAAGAACAACATGCCGTAACTTCGTCCGCAAGCGAAAATCGAAGTGGAAAGAAACATAATAATAAGTCCGATCATCATAGGTATGTCGTAACCTATGCGGTCGATTAAGGCACCGGAGAATGGGTTTATCATGAGTTGAACTATAGCTTTTGAGGCGAAAAGAATGCCGGTCGCCGAGTCTTGGCCCTCGTGCGACGCTGGTATAATCTGCGTCGGTATTATAGTCCTGTTGCCCTCCTTGATGGGGGGTAGCGTGACTACGTGGTCCATGCCCGCCTCACCCCACGCACCGATGTACCGCAGGTAGTCCGGGATGATGGGCACTATCACCATGTACAGCATGTTGTCCAGCAGCAGTGCGATCGACACAATCACTAAAATGATCTTCCTCTGCGACGTTGGCTCCTTTATCTTCTCCCAGAGGATCTCGCGCACCTCTCGTACCTCCAGGTTGATCATGGGGATCGTGGAGTTGTCGATCCTTTGCCATATCGTCTGTGGACCCTCCGCCATCTTTCCGTTTTCCCGTTGCTGCCTAATATAAAGTTTTATTCTTGTGAAGAGTTTGTAACCATCTTAGTGAGTACGGTATCGAGGCAAGCGGTCCTTCCCTGCTTCTGTATAGTGGTTCGCGTCGCTCACTGAACATTTGTGTGGTGCCCCGCGCCGCGACACTCGAATGGGACCTCGGAACCTGACAACAAACAGAAATGATCATTGTGCTATCATTTCCTCGTGCAGTGGCAAGGAGAGGGGGCGGGGGAGCGGCATTTGTTATTTCAAAAGGAATTTGAGTCGACCTTTGTTTCTGTTAGTTGCTCGGTTCCTCGGTCCCTTTTGTTTGAACGCTTACAAAGTTATAACATACAAAGACGATTCAGAGTCCTTTTGAACATAGCATGTAAATTACAACATTATCACATGGTGTTTGTACAAATAAAATAAAATAATCGTCACTAGTCAGCTGTCACTAGTCACTACAAGGCTAATAAGGCTGCGGGCGCGTACCAACATCTCTGGCACCGGCAAATGAACAAAAAGATTTGTTCTTGTGTAATTTATCGTAACGAAATGTTTGTTGAAGCTTAGCAATAACAATTTTCCTATAATCCTATATGTATGTAACTAAAATTATTGAAGTTAATGTCGACGTCGACAACACATTACATAATCGAGGAAAAATCCTTACGAGTAATTTCTATGAAAGAAATCTTTACAAATAACTTGTAAGAATTCCGGCTGATTGAATGACGAGCCATTTCCATCGGAAATCAGAGGAGAGGGCCGCCCTCGTACGCGGGGGGTTGATAGGCGCGGGCTGGGAGGGAGGGGGGGTGGCGTTAGACACAAATTGGATTTCGGTTAAACAAGTCGTTATGATTATCGTGAATGTCTTATACTTAGAGAACATTACGATTCAATGTGACATTCTTTTCTATGACAAATCTACAAATTTATAGCAAGTCTAATGACAGTCTAATCCGACATCAAGACAATTAATTGAATTGTATCACTTATATGTAAATATGTTAGATACAATAAGTTTAGGTAAATTAACACAACTTGCTATATATTTGGTAAAAACCTAGTGATTATAGCGCACTATACAGTTACAGTGGAAATGTAATCAAATAATATCCGGTTCCTTGATCCAAGTACGAATATAATGTGAGTGATTGTGTAGTGGCGTGCTCGCGTGTTAATACTTCAAGTAAATCCGTTGTGTAGACACCGCACCGCGCCGCACCGGGCCGACACACAGAGAGCTTGGGCCAAGGCCGTGTCGAGTGTTCGGTGCTTGCTGCTTTTGATTTGTTACTACTTACAAGTACCCATATTAAATCAATGTTGGTGGATTTTTCGTACTTTAACCGCCGCCTTTACTGTGATATCAGTTTAATAATGTACTATCCAGCGCAAACGTCACTTCATGTAGAGAAGAGAAAAGCTTGCGGTTTACGAGTCAGGCGGAAAAACGTAAACGCCTCGCGTGACGTCATCCATCTATTCAGGGAGCTTATTTAAACATTACTACTAGGTACTGTTAGACTTTTATGTGGAAACCAGAGAACTACTTTAAATAGAATGGGTAAGCTTGTATTTAGCAAATGCAAGTACATTTTTATGTGTGAATATAGAGGTAGTTTTGTTTGTCCCGATATAAGTTTGTTCGATCTCTTGAATTCCACAGCGATAATGATTATCTTTAGTTTGATCGCGCGACTAAAGCTTACAGCGAGGAACCCTGATGGGTATTCATACTATCGACATTTCAACAAGGCGTAAACAAGCTGCCGAGGTGCGTTCAAAATTTTTAATGGCTGACGACCCCCACTGCGTGGCGCTTGCTTATGCGAGGGGCGCGCGTGGTTGTGCGGCAGGAGGGGGGGGGGCGAAGCGTTGTATTGAAGGTAAACAGTCGTATTAAAATGAAATGAAATTGCAATTTCACCAGCAAAAAATACTGGACTTCATTATAATTATGATTTATTCACATTTACTCTATTTGATACTATAATTACAATGTTTTTCTTTGGTACAGTAAGACTTTGTTCATTCAAACTTATTTAAAACGATAGTTATATTATAAAGAAAATTATAGTTAATAATTTAGTAATGTTGCTTTGTTTAATCGAAAAAAGAAATAAACAGTTAGGGTCTTTATTATCCTATATTAATTTATCGTTCAATAATTACACCAAATCCTTGGAAAATTTGTTGGAACAATTTTGCCTTCCGGTGTACAGTCGACATCTTCAAAGGGCAGGTGAGTTAGGGTGAGTTAATTTGGCTAGGGGAGCGCCGGTGCCCTGTGGCAAGGCCTCAAGGGCCGTGGAGGAGCGGGGGAAGGGCACCTGACCCGTTCCCAACAGACACGAAGGCGAACGTCTGCGAATAGAATTAAAAAAAAAAGTTGTCCAGAAAGCTTTTATACGTTCGAATAAACAATTCACAAACTCTTTAATATTCCTGCAGCGCAGAATGTTGACATTTATATATTTTTTTAAGTAAATTGTTGCTTACAATGATTATAAAAGTTAAACTTTTTAAACGTTTAACTACATATGTAATAAATATACTATAACGAGAGAGATAAAGGGCCTCAGATGTAACGCTATTAGAAACTTCAAATGTGTGAGAAAGCATTTGTCTAATGGTCAAGAAAATATAAAATGTTGTCGACTCCACGGTAACTGTGTGCGGGGGGTAGCTTGGAGTGCCGACCGGCGGCGATAGAGCACGGTACGGGGGTGCGCCGGAGTGCGCTTGACCTCCCGCGCCTCTTTGTCTCCCAGCGCTTTGATACACCGACGAACCCGGTTCAGAGGAAAGATAAAAGAATTTATTTGTAAAGGTTCAGAATTTTTTATCGTTCAATGCAATTAATAAAGGTCAATAATATCTTCAGTAGAACATGTGTACCTTGTACTAGTTGTACGAAATAAAAAAGGAAACAATTTAACTAAAATGAGATTGCGTATACAGTATCTGTCCAAGGAAAAATGTAACCTTTTTTCCCTCTTTAATAACGTAACCTATTTTAAAACCAACAGCAAAACTTAATGTTTAAGATAAAATCTGCGATATCATTACGAATTTAATTGAAAAACATAATAGCAGATGCATTGAGTGGCGGGCCTCGCGCCCAAGGCAGCCCTGCAGGCTAGCCAGAATACGGCGAGAAAACGAGCCGCGCACAATGCCCACAAATTCTTATTCTTGTAAATATAAGCATCTAAATACGAAAAGGCGAGAGGAAAATAAATTGGTTTTCCTCGTTTTCTATTCGGATGGGGAGAATGGGTAAAAATGGATTATATCGCTGGATTCCCTCGGGGCGGGGGCGCGGGAGGCGGGGAGAAACGGAGTGCGGAGCAAAGTCAAATGTAATCTCGTTTGACGAGTTTTTGGGTCAACGTGACGTTGTGCAAATGCTTGGATTTATATATAGTCACAATAATTTTTCCTATTTTACAGGATAAAGACTTGTGTTAAAGCGATTAGGTAGCGATTTAATAATAGTCGAAATATAAGAACGAACTGGAAAATATTCTAATTCGCCAAAACTGTAGTAATGTTCAAGAAAAGTAGAGAAGAAAGAGCTCTTGTTCGCTGACCTTAATATTTAAATGTACTTCTTTAATACTAATAATTTTTTGTGAAATTTTATTCGAGTCAAGTATGGTAAATCAACATAACAGAGAGCTTAACTGCAAATGTAGCCCTACGCCGTAACATGCAAAGGTCGGCTTAGCATTTGAACAGCGACCCCGGGCAATGTTTGATGGCGCAGGTCGGCAGGGGCAGGGGTGGTGCGGGGGT
>NW_013529082.1:112084-159160 GCF_000836235.2 Papilio xuthus
GGGGGGGGGGGGGCAGCGGGTGCTGCGGGGCAGAAATAAACAAATATACAACCAGAACTCGTTATACTTTCGCCAGCTTTGCGTATAAATGAATTTTTCTTCATTAAGTACATCGTAAAATGTAGATTAAAATGTTCTCATGTTCTGTAGAAACTGAGACAAAAATAGTGGGAAAATAACGTTTTTCTCCGTCCGTATAACTCTCATTTAGTGCTGCGCTCCGCGTCCGTGCAAACATCTAATTTAGTTTGTCTGGCTATCTGCGACCAGAGCTGAGGTTATTGTGGCCTTTGCTAACTAACTTGCTTGTTGTTTTTATATAACGTTCCGAGGATCAACGAGTTTCCTCGCGAGTGCATTTTCTCGCGAGAATTATGAAAATTGAAATGTTAGATGTATGTATGTATGTATGTGTTATTGTTGTCAGTGGTTCAGCATACTGTATAACATTCAATGTTAGTTTACTTTTAGGAAATCAAAGTTCTTCAACATTGATTTATTTCCTTCGCACGTATTATATTTGATGTTGTCATTTATTATTCGCCCTTTAACTAAATCTTTATTAAAATTAGGTCGCGCCGAAATTGCTCCTTAAATCTTTGTTTATTGCCGAAACAATTATCCGCAAATGAATTAAATAATATTCCGATGTCAACACACCTCTGCCAAGGATGGTGGCAACACGGACGCAGTAAATCGCGCCGAGGAACGAGACGCCGTAATTGACCGGGGGACGTCGACGAGATGAAGCCGTCTCCAGTTCACGGGGGGAGAGACGAGCGTGTGAATTTGATCTCTATGCTTGTGTTTACAAGTCACAAAATTGAATGAAAATAGACCGATACTACAATAAACTTGTATTATAGAGAAGACCGAGCAGGTGTGTAGAAAACTCGACGTGAAATACGATAGAAAATGTTTACTCACATATCCTACTAAATATTTTCTTTCTATGGCACAGATTAGATTTCATAGAATCGGTCTCTTTTCTAGAATCGGGATTCGGTCCCCAAAATAGAGACGTAATAAATTCTTGTTTCAACATGCTACATTATTATGATTTCAATTAATTTTGTAAGGAATAGGTTTGCGTGCAGGGCTGTAGTAAAACTTTTCCTTCTCTGCAGTTCCCTGTCGCTGCACGCGATGTTACGCCATCAGGAGAGCGGCACAAGCCCGGGATTCGAAGTCTTCTCAGTGGTAAAAAGTGCCTACTTATGTAAAAATTGATCAGGAAAAGGTTTTGACAATTACTGCAACTTTGTGCTAGCTTGTTCTTTTGCATTTAGTAAAAAGAATTCCGCTTGTATATATTCTACAAACAAAAGAAAAATGAATGAAAGTAGAAGCGAGGGAAATGCGCGCCCTCTGGGAATTCCCGCTGAGAAAAAGCCGTAAAACTTTAGTGTGATACGAACAAAGATAGAAGCGAGGAAAATGGCTTTGTAAAAGTACGGAGCACTTTGAAATCCGCAAGAAATGCTATGTAGGAGCGTTCCGTGCAATACATTTTAGACGTTATTTTGTAAGACGTAGGGACTATGTTCGATTAGTAATAACTTCGAAGTTATTCTATTTAAATGAAGGATGGCAAACAAGATTGCATTTAAAATATTGTGAATTTCTCTTCTCTTACAATTGATGGTCCTCCGAGGATTGCGGACATCAGATAAAGTATCGCTATGTTTTTAAAAACATTAACTTATTATCTTACAAGTGTTGACATACAATGTACTCGTATGTATGAATGCAACAATTATAATTGATGTACAATATGTTCACTATCAGCTCATACTCGTGTTATGGACTTGTTTATATTTTATTCATTTAAATTATTTCGATTATTATTACACATTTTTGATGATTGGATATTAATAATATTATAATATACCAAAGAATTTTATATATCTCAGTGGTTGTACATTACAGAAATGATATAGGTAAAGAATATAAAGTAAATTCGAATAAATACTATCTTCTAAACAAAAGCTAATAGAACAATTGATGCCGCTATTACTATGTTTTCTTGCGGCGGGACCCTAAGATGTCTGCCAATTTTCACAGCAAATCGGCTGACGAGGGGTTAGTGTTGCGGGGTGCGGGGTGAGTGGCGAGAGGGCGAGGGGTTGCTATCTACAGCTGTAAATCATCCGCTGCGGCTTGCGGCTAATTCGCCGGGGGCTACGCACATTAGGGCCTCTACACACTGAGATGATGCTTGCAACTTGATAACATTGTTTGACATGTTGTCATATTATTTTTGTAACCTATTATAATGTGTTTACTACCTTAAACATTTTCGAAGGTGATTTTGAGGTCACATTGGTTATAAAACATGTTTTAAGTACCTTAGTCACGAGATGTTAACGCGAACGAAGCTCTACATTCATTATTTTAGGTAGCAAGATGGCACACTTTGCTTATTGTGAAGTTGATTGTACAGTGTGCTATTCTGTTCAGAATTTTATCAAGATAACTAATGGGGTGTCGGTTGTTGTGTTGGGTCGGTGCGAGACTCGAGGTGTCTTGCAAATAAAAATATTATTTGTGTGCGTTTTTGCCGCAGCCGCCCCCGCCCTGCCGTGTCATTTCGCGCGCAATTGAACAAACAACTTAACGCCGATACCCAACTGATAGCCGGATCCTCTTTCACTAAACATAAAGCCTTTTCCACATCACGTTTGATGTTGGACGCTTAATAAGAACATTTTTCTACATAATTTGACATTTGTTTTTATATCCATTTATTCAACAATACATGTAAATGTAGCGCCTTTTTTATAAAAAATATATAAAACATATGAAAATCGATGAACCAACTATTGTGGATGAAGAATATTAGAAATGTCATATTAGTACGGTAAATATTTATCAGACGATCACGAGCTGGAGGTATGTAACAGGGCTCTAAGCTTCCGGCAAACAGACATACAGCGCGCCGGAACTGATTTGTCAACTGTTACACTTGTATGCGAACAAGCATAATCCCTCTCGGTTTGAGCAGTGCACCCCGCCCCCTCCACTACCCTCTCAACGCACCTTGCCAGCGGGGGCAGGGGGTGGCAGGGCGCCGGAACTGAAACAGTTTCTCTTTGTGTTGCGTTAATAATGAAATGCTTAATTGTTATTGGTAGGGGCGCACATGTACGATGCTATGTCGCGTATATTTATAATAAATAAAAGTACATTACGATCTATTGCAAATGAAAAAGGTAAAAAATAATTGCCTAAATCCTAAACTAACAATAATAAGTGATTAACAGTAATCTTCAGGGTTATTGAATATTCATTTAGGGAGTACTTTAGTATAGATTTAATACATACTCGCATCAAGAATCTGTGTCAGGATATAAAAAACAAAACAAGTGAATATCACTTAGTATCGTGATTTTCTTATTGTGTCAACAAAATGTGTATTTTTATAAGTTGTCATAGTGAATACACAATGTATATTGCGCTATTTGAAACAAATAGAGTAATACAAAAACGCACACATTTTGGAAACATGTTGGTGGATGTCAATTGCAGGTTGAAACGAGTCCATTCAGTAAGAGGCGGCAAACGGCAACAAAAGGCTGTTGTAGCGCAACAACAAAAGGCAACACGCTGCGGGTGAGCGGCAGGACCCCAGTCACAAGTTGTCTGGGGGTTGGAGGGTTGAAGCGCCGGCTCATTACGCACCGGTCAGCCCGCGGCGACCTGCAGCCCCAATGCAACCGCTGTGCACGCGGCCCGGCAACGTGTCGCATGTTCTTTAAAAATGTACCTTTTATCTCAATAGCAAGCTTTATGGTGGGTTTAAAAAAAAACCTAATATTTTTGCGAATTTTAGTTTTTACAGTAAATATTAAATAATAGTCAGAGTCTATATCGTATCAAATAATACTCACCGTATGCTACTAACATTTAATTAATTAATCCAACGAATTACGTTGTTGATAAAATACCACATTTACATATGAAGCAGCATGCAGCTTGCCAATATTCTTACTGATATAAGCTTGCTTATCGTTTTGTCGTTAGAAGGGTAAATGAATCGACGACAACAAATGCTAATAGTATATTGAGAGGGTTGCTTTATAACTGCACCGCAATCAATTCAATTGCATTGTCGGCCGTGAGAGAACATTAAATTACTATCGAATAAGAATTCGTCGGGACGTGCGGCGGCAGGCCGCCATTGTGCCGTGCGTGCCACTTCGAGTGGTACTGTTTGTGCCCGTTCACTGTCATCATTTGGCGGTTGTTGGCCGTCGTAATGAGCCCCACTCGTCGTCGGCGTCAAGCAGTGTAAGCTGTGCTTAAGTGCCCGTGAGAAATTATACATCTATTGTAATACTATGGATCTCATTTACATGAATACATTCAACTTGAGTTTTGTTCTTCGACATTTATAATATTTGCGAAAACTTTTTAATCTTTCATAAGCTAAATTCCTCTGTGTCCATATCGTTTAATGCTAAACAGTTTGAAATGTTCAGAATTATACTATTATAAAAACTAAAACACACAATGTTACTTTGGCATACCTACTCCGGTGTGCGCGGCTTACTACAGAATCGATATCAGCCTTTAGTGGAGGCCGTCGGTACCCGGGGCGGTATAGACTGCACGGGGACCACACCTCATTTTTTACATATGTAAATAAAAAATAACTTTAGCTTATGTAGCGAGCAATTTTTTTGAGTCGACGGGGTGGCGCTAACCCTGCCCGTCGATCACTAAACGTTTTAAAGTCTGCTGCGATATGTTATTTATTCCCGCTCGTTACACGACTGCCTGAACTGCAATTAGATCGCGACGGATAAAGCGACGGTTTCGTTCAAATTTGATGATAACAAAATGTTGCAAGCTTCTAAAATGCAATATTTCTATTACGTAGACTTCGTAAGAGACCACGCAGCAACAATATTTATTTTATTAAAATATGTGCGACTTGCCGTAAGCCAGCAGCAGTCGGCGAAGGGTGGGGAAGCCCCGTGGCGTACCATCAAATATTCATAACGCAACCCCTCACAGCTCGTAGCGCACCGCTCTACGCTCTACGGCGCTACGCAGTACGCGCCACTCGTATGATGCTGCTCAATATATCATGATACTTGAGTGGCGCAGTTTATTATTCTATACTTTGTGAGCAATATTTGTGTTTCTTGTTGGTAAACAGTCTCAATATTTGTGCTTGCTATGTTATCATTAATTTTTATCGTGAAAAAACGGTTACAACTCCAACGATGAATTTTTCCTAATTTATAATTTTATAGCAACTTTAATGGAGCATATCTTTTAGCAAACGAAAACAAATAATTAACTGTTATTTAAGTATTGATATACAAATACATAATTGATTACTTAAGACGATGTGAATAAAGGCAAAAATTACAAAAAGTTGTAGCTTCATTTATTAACAACATCAATATTTAGTTACTAATAAAAAAGTAAAGTAAAACGTAAAATATTTACTAAGCTTCTACATGACAAACATTCGCACCACAAACTGTTAATTAGCTTAACCAAAATTGTTAAAGATTATAAATATCTATTTAAAGTATCGGAGAATTTATTTACGTTATAAAACACTTAGCAATGATTACGTAAGAGCTTTGAATATTCGCCAATTAGTGAAAGCAAACTTGCGATATCGAGTTACGGAGCGAATTAGGTCCAATAGGGCGAGGGTTGAGGGGTGCGGCGCAGCGGGACGGGGTTGGGCGCGCGAGGGGATGTAGATTCACGAGAGATAACTGCGCACTGCTTCATTACTGCCCTTGTACCGAGGGTAGCAACGGATATACGCGAGACAACTCACTAATCAGCTGGAAATAATAAATAACTTAATCGTTGTTGTATCTTGTGTGATTCGTTCTTTGAAATTGTTTCAGTTAACTCTCGGTCTGTCTGTTACCAAAAGCAATTAATATTTATAAAAACTTTTAAATTTTAATTACATTTCCTTATAAGTATTAAGTAAGCGTAAGTTATACTATAATATGTATGACAGAAATAGCAGATTAATGAATACAAAGTACAGGTTGTTTTAGTAAACAGTTAATATCATAATATTACAGCGAGGTAGTGCGCGGTGTGGAGGCCGTGCCGCACAACTAATTGATACAATTAGAGGGTGCGAGGAAGGGGCAGATTGCCAAAGTCACGCTTCTTGGTCCATCCTCTCGTTACGCGGTCACCGAGGCGAAATAATAGTACAATTATTTTGTTGCAGGTAATGTCGGATATCGGTAAAACGGAATGAATAGAGATAAGAATTGAAAAGTCTTTACACTGTAATTATACAAGTACAATAATTTTGGTCAATATTAATTAATCAATGGTTTTATTTTTAGTCAAATAGTTGTAGTAAATAGTTGATTTAATAATGAAAAATCAGTCAATATCATTGTGAAAAAACTATTCATAGTTTTGTCTTTTCATTCAGAGACTTAAAGGCACACAAGATTTTCTATTTCATCTGGACATCTTCCTATACATAATTTAAACAAATAAAATATGTAGCTTTAACGTACACCGTACAATGTCAAACTTTAAGTATATTGATTGCTCCCACTCTGATTTAATAAAAACATTACTTCACAAATATTTGTAGATCGTTAGCTGTAAGCCTAGCGAGGCGGAAATCTTGCCGCCTAACACAAGGGAATAGGGTTCAATTTGTAAAATAAATTGTGTTTGTAAAGGGCCGCATCTTGTTTGCATGGGCCCGGCCGCGGGACCTTGTTTTCTCGGCATAATCATGTTATGTTTGGAATTTCACCGGCTATTTATATGTCGGTATCTATTGCAGTCGAAAAAGGAACCTTTTATAAGTAAACGCGGCGTCATAATAATGTTATTTTTACACGCAATTTTTTTCTTTTTCAAGGATAATATTTAGTTTTTTGCGACAAAATGTTAAACAGTATGTCCGGGACGTGACTGTCGCGGATTTTGTTTAGCAGTGAGCAGTGAAGATCACATGAAATTGCTAATTCGCTCGCTTGTTTCTCCATTTGTAAAGTGTTAGGTCTTAGATAGGAACAGGTGACTGACCTGAGTCTCTGAGCTGCAGCGAGTCGACCTTGTGGCTGATGAAGCCGCGGATGGCGTCGGCGGCGTCCCCGCGCAGCGCTCCCCGCAGCCGGCCCAGCAGCGCGCCCGCCGCGCCCTGCGCCGCGCCCTGCCCCGCGCACTCCCCCGCGCCCTCCACCGTCCCGCGCCCCGAGGGCCGAAACAAACTTCTTCCGCAAATTACTTTGACAAATTCTTTGTCTATTCAACTCTTGCGAACTCTTTTGTCTTATCTTATCTAGTATAATGCAGTCGTTGCTTATTCGTAAATTAGTAAGATAGTGGTAAGTCTAGCCTTAACTAAGTTCAGTGCGTTACTTGATATGTATCGGTTTGTGTTGGGCTTTAGAGCCGGACCATGGTGCGCCGCCGGTCTTCTGCAACAAATTACCTCTTGTTAGGAATAGAAGCTAATTTTGAATTTGAAAATTTTTGACATTTTTACTTAGAAAAACCTGATAGATTGATACTAGTTTCATCTTTTAATTAAAACTGTTAGTAAATTTAAACAAAACCGGGTCCGTGAGCTTACGGCTGCCGCCGGCGCCGCGCTGGACGGCGGCCGTTCTGGTTAGCTCACGATAGCTAAGAACGACTATGTTTTTTCGGTATTCCGTAGCAATACGTAGATTGCTACGTTCGTATCGTCGTAGCAATCTAAGAATATCTAACATAAAAAGATCGTAAGGAACAACATAAGAACTTATTCATTGTAGTTTTGTGGTTCATGAAGTTATTTTTAAACAAGACATTTTTTATTTTTATTTATTTTATATTCTTGTAAATATATAGGTTACAATGACACAAGTTACCATTTAAACTTTTTCATTGTATATGTATAAGTTATGCAACATATTCACTTTACAAACGTGCTTCAGTTAGCTACATTTATGTAGCTAAAGCGCCGGAAGTCGTATCGCGCACGTTTCCGGCACCAAGATGGCGACCGGAAGGGCTCTAGCGGCAGTTTCCTCTCACACACTTCCGATTGCTTTCGGCTATGGCTCCGAAATATTTTACGCCACAGAGGAGATCATTTTAAATTATTTTATTTACTGTATTGTTTTTTTGTTTAAAAAGTATGGAAAGATTTCCTCGTAATTTCCTATTATAACTATCAAATATAAAGGTTTATCACACGACTTTTAGGTTTATAAAGTTAAAACGGAAATTAGCAGCAGAAATTTTATCAGAAAATTCATATGCTCTTAAATTGACATTTTAAGGTTGCATCATGTAAGAACTTAACATACAAAGTATGTGTCGGATTGTGTACACAAAATTGTGTAATTATATGTACAACAATAGCCTTCGCTAGCTGCCCGCTGAGATATGTGTTTTTTATTTATTTGTCAGATTGATAGCACTATAGATAAGTGGGATGCTTTTTAAGAAGAATGCAGAAAGAAGAAACAACTGAGTGCAAGAAACAATGAAATTTATAAAAGTAAAATAGCTCCACCACTATACATCATGATCTAGAAGGTTGTAGTGCACTGCAGCGGGTGGGAGGGGGTGGGGGAGTGAGAGAATAACTATAATGAATCACGTTAACTTACACTAACGTGATTCATTCAAAAGTATATAAATACTTTAACAAGACATGTTAAAGCTTGTATCATAGGGTTAGCATTTTTTCTTTAGAAATATTATTTTAATCAATAATCACGTACTCGTGACAGGATTCCAGTGTCATTCCAGCACCGAACGATGCGAAAGTTGCCATAACATCCTGTCCTCAATGTAATAGACATGCTGCTATCAAAAAACAGCGGCTGAAACCTCTCTTTCAATATGCGCACATACACGCCCACTCTCCTGTTACTCACATACATACATACATACATATGACGCAACCGTTTTGTTATATAACAACTGCCTCCGATTATGTAATCCTGCGACAATCAGATACTGGACACTTCAACTCCGCGACCAAATCAAACGGCAAATCAAAGACACGGCGAGGTGCAGAAAATGAAAAGAAAATCTACAGTGGCCGCCTTAGAAATGTGAAAATATTGACCTTTGATGTGTGCGGCGGGAGCTCGGCACACCTGGGAGCTGCGGGCCCGGACTGAGCGGCGGTGGCCGGCGGGCGAGCGAGCCCGGCAGCATGCGCACACCCCGCGCTGCCATTCGCCGCGCCCCGCCCGTGACGTCACACCGCCCCGGCCAATGGGGCACGCCTGAAACTTTCATGTAGGTATGGGAGGCGATCGGTCGATTGCTAAAAATAGGCCCCGAAGGCGCGCGGCGGTCGATATCCACCCTCGCCGTGCTGCCCTGGCCCGACGGCCTAGGTCTATCAGCCCACGGATAACAATATCTATTTGTAACCTCCAATATATAAAAAAATAAAACTGATAATTACAGTTTTATTATAAAAGACAATCGACGCCGAAACAAATGAAATAACACTTGCATAGTGATATTTTATCCAAACTAACTAGTATTCAATTGTGTTCAAGGTTCAGAATACTTTATAAATCGCAGAGCCTGTGAAAACTTTTATTAACAAGTCTTGATAAATTTTCTAATCAGGAGTTCAGTAAAGTGAAAATAGTCATAGACAGACATAGAACAGGTGGCGTGATATTGATGTATTCCCTGATTATCTCTCTAGTATTGGTTACTTTATGCGGCTTCTGATTTGACAGTGATGTTTTTCACTTACCTCCTATATAGTTGAAAACACAAGCGCTGACTACGAGATGATAGCTTCGTCACACATTCATCAATTATTTGTATGTTACAGTGTTGAATGCAACTTGTGCTGTCTGCTACATATGCGCGACAGAGTGCGACAGAGTGCGACACCATGACTGCCGGCTCACAGCTCCGCGCTATTAAAATATCAATTATATGATAACGTTGAGCGTGAACCAGAGAACAGAGAAAATTATGGCGATGTGAAAGATTAGATTAATATATAGTATTTTAGAAAACTAGTAAAGAAAAACAATTTACGAACTATACATATACATATACATATAACTATGCTACTTCATATAAACTATGATAACACGAGCGCAGCGACACTGGAAACAAACCATAAATAATAAACAGCTTCCAATTATTGTAACAGTACAATGAGTTGTAATATTTAATATTTTTTAATTTATAACCAAACTCCCTGTTCATGTTTGCTAAAGGAAATGAAGGAAAACTTACATATATCTCTCGCTTATTGCTGCAATAGTGTTTATATTATAGTTATTTTTAACAAAGTAATATCCGCGGGCAAATGTTATAGCATGTGAAATGTATGAATTATTTACGGACCGCTTTGCTAACATCTTCAACAAATGGATTACTTAGTTATACTTAAACATTTTAATTGTGACCGCCATGTTTGTGGTTCGGTTCATGCGGCTCGTGGATTTTCTTATAATAGTAATAGATTTAAAAAGGAAATAAAAAACTCTCTATAAAACAATACAAGCAGACTCGAGCCTACCCGATGTTAGGACCGCCCAGGACTTATGAACCATGCTGGCACAACGGAGGATTCTTCTCAGATAAGTGCAGTTTGCATTACAATGTTTTTTTTCACCTTAACTAACGTCGGATAATTGAACAAATGAAATTTAAAAAATCGATTCAGCACGATGGTGCACGTACATGGCCGGGATCAAATTGAGACTCGTAGATTACAAGTCCAGTCCAGTGTTTAACCACTGCGCCACCGACACTTTTCGTGTATCTTTACATAAATCATAGGTAACGGATAACGATATTTACAAATTAGAATTGCAAATATCTGTCGGGTGAAATGGTCCAGGGGTGCGATCACAAAACTTTTACATTTAGCAAAACTTATCCCGTTGCGTCGCTTGAATACGAATCAGTCAGTGAAGTGTAGAGACCCCGCACCGGGGAGATAACTTTACTGGAGATAACATTAATAAAACAATTTTAAACAAATGAAAGAGAAAATATATTTTATTGAGAATCACAAACAGAAAAGTTATGTGATTTTGAATGTCAAAAAACAATGTATATTAATAAGTTTAAATAAAAGCTTAGCTGTTTGTTTCAAGTTGTGTGAACTAAAACGTATGTACTAATGTCAGATTCGATTCTTTTTGTAAAGGGAATTCATTTCCCTAACATTGTATAATACATCAGATAAATATCCTAATAATAAATTTAATATTATATAATTCAGGTTCAATGTATCATCGATGTTTGATACATTTTCCATTCTGATATCCGTTGATGATGTCCTTGTTAATTAAACTGATCGATGGACTTGATAATGATGAATTAAACGTATAATTCTGTAATCCATTTACCTTTACCTTAATCTTTGAGAACATCAACGTTAAACTTTAAAAAGCAATAATATTAATGGAATCGTAAGAGTAGCGGTGTTACGATGTAGTCGCGCCACCAGCCCGGCCCGGCGGGCGACGCGGGTGGCGCGCGGGGTGTGCGGGGGGGGGCGCACGACGGTCGATGTCGACGCGCCTGCGCACTTGCCTCGGGCCGCGCGCACCGGATGCGGCTTTAGTGCTTTAGGAATTAAAATTAGATGCCCTAATCCCTGATGCGAGTAGATCAAAATGTTTGATTAACTTTATTATAACACTTAAAGTACTCTTGCAACATTTATATTTCGTAGTAAATCGTAGTTAGCTTTACTATAATTTAATTACCATAATTTATGATGTAAGTTAAAGTAATATACTTTTGCAATAAAATAACTAATCATGTGTACACTATACAACATATCCTACTATGTACAGGTAACAGATTCGGCGGCTATGTTGCGGCGGCAAACGGCGGCGGGTTGCGGCGGGGGCGCTTGACCCACTGCCCGCCGCACCGGGCTCTCTGGCCTTCTCCCAAAAGCCAACAGCTCGGCTAACGACTGCACCACGGATACTTAAACTTAACTACCTTCATTTTCTGAATTCGCTACGAAAGTTTAGCTCTCAATTTAATAACATACAGTTATTTTTTTTCGCAGTGGTGAGGTATTTTAAAATACGACTAAAACGACAACAACACTATTTATTCCAGATTGTTGTATTCTTTGTCATAAAACGATTCAAGTTAAGCAATAAATGGCTTACAGTTTAGTTTGATATTAAGAGGACATCCCCAGGGAAGGGTAATCTGAGCCGCGACCCGTTTCAAAAGGGATCACTGTTAGGAGCGCGTGTCAGACGCGGGGATTACCCGCGAGCCGCGAGCGCTCTCCGCACTCCGCCCTCTCCTCTGCTCTTACTGTCGTACTTACGTGATGGACATACATCTATATTTGATATGATAATGTTCAATATTAGTATGGCTTGATTTAGCTATAGATCTATCCTATAGAAAGAGGATGATTTACAACATAAGATTTTCTGTTATAGTCTCAAGTTTCCACGTGAAAGTTAATGTGTATAATAAACAAGGTTAGTAGCAGCATTCATTAACAGCGCCATCTCTCTACTAAAAGATATTCTGTAAAAAAGATTTAGTTATATTGAACAGGAGCTGAGTGTTGATTAAACTTAAAATAAAATTCAAAGGAAAAGGAAATAGATTATGTGCCCGCTCCGGCATCTTCATTATTCATGCAGGCGGCAGCTCGCGGCAGGAGAGGCAAGCCGGCCAGTAGGGCAGATAGGACCCGACGACGGCGGTGGGATATTACTCCTCATTAGCCATCTTCATTTAGTTTACGTTATACCATGAAATCACCTTTTTATTTTATGATCTCCCGATTTATAATATAATAATATTATATTGAGAAATGAAAATGTAATGTTTGTTTGCGACAAACGAAACTTGTAACTTAGAATCTTTGAAGGATATTTGCCACTTCATTCTTAGTGCCTTGCACAAGTTGAATCTCGAAAACATAATTATATTTTTACA
Source organism: Papilio xuthus (assembly GCF_000836235.2). Classification (NCBI taxonomy): domain Eukaryota; kingdom Metazoa; phylum Arthropoda; class Insecta; order Lepidoptera; family Papilionidae; genus Papilio; species Papilio xuthus. Next base: position 125,018 of record NW_013529082.1, read on the forward strand.
ATTCAAGAGTAAAGTGCCCGATTACTTTTTTATTTTAAAAATGTAGACCGTTTAAACTTGTGTATATTTATTTTTATATTCCAACCGGACAGCCATTAACACAAGGTCGATGGAACAAAAAACCTAAAACCAATCCATACAACATCCAATGAGAGAGAACTTTTCAGCGCTTCTTCAGGCACTTGGCATTCAGCACATTATCGACCGCGGACACGCCCCCTACCCTCCCCCCCCCTCCCTGCTCCCCGCCACCTGCCCGCACCCCGCCAGCCTCATCTCAACCTCACACCCCCTCTCACACCCAGATGCCACTCCATGCGACCTCCCGCCAAGACATAGGTTCTGATTTGGCACTGAGTAATAAAATTAAAGTTATCCCGCAGACCACATTGTCACGTGCTGACTGTGGATAAGTGATTGGATCACTCACTCGGCGAGTACAGATCACTGGGTGACGCAGTTCGGAACTCATCTGTAATTAATTAAAGAGATGTTAATCGATAGAAATCCTTTGGTTAATTGAATTATCAGTCAAATTAACAGCGAACTAAAATGCTTTTGAGACATGGCAGATTATTATAGTCATAGTCTGAGCTTGAGTTCTTACAAATAATACTGGTATAATATCCAATCCAATTTTAGTTTAAAATAGACAGATTTTTAGCGTATTGCTTCCAAAGTATCTCACTCATCAAGTGTTTTTTTGTGATTCACTCGTAAATTGTGCAAAATGTCAAATATAACTTTAAAAGTTGAGGTCGATGTCCTTAGAATTGCCACCGTTTTTTTATAACTAACAAGTTTATAGTGTCAAAAACCTGAGGCGGGCAATAAAGTCCTATCTGTGATCTGGTGAGATCAAAGCGGCCGCCGGACGCTAGATGTAAATCTAGACTCAGAATCACACGATTTTATCTAAACTCTCAAAATAAACTTATTGAAGATCTTCATTAATTTCTGTATATGATTTAAATTTTTAGTTAGAAACATATCACAGTCAGTTCAGAAACGTCCACATCGAGGAGCCGAGGAGCCGAGCCTTCACGCATCCCTTATTTTTTCAGAAGAGTATGTGGAACTCACCAGTTTAAAAGTGGCCGAAATAACTACTAAAATTCAACAATGTTGTTTCGCATCGCCTAATGACTGGGTCACGGAAACTTGCGCAATCTTCTACCACCCAGCCTACACCGTCTGTAGTAGCAGATTCTCCAAGAATACGAAGTCTCCAGACTTCATGTAACTCGATATAGTAACTCGAGCCATCTCTAAGCTAACTTAGAGATGGCTCTAACCTAAGTCTTAAGGTCTTAGTTAACCACGCTGACATATTAGTCGTCATCTTTGAGTTGCAAGTTACTTACTTCATTATAATTGATAAATAGTCAAATGTCATTGGATGTGCCAATGTCTTACACAATCCGCTAACAAGTTGGCACGTCAACGCACTTGAATAATTTTTATCTACAAATTGCTCTTCCAATTAAACTGCAAGGAAAATTTGTTTCGGCTTCAAATATCGTAATGTAACTTTAGCTTTTAAGTGCCTTTAACACTTTGTACGTGTATAAACTCATAACAAACTTTTTCCATATTTGTTAATTTGTTAATTCGATTTCGAGTAAGTTTACTGAACTGAATGTTAAATATATTTCGAACATTTACTTCCGTTTAATTAACAGCGACTCGACTGTCCCACACATCCTGCACTAATTTGATTTATATAATTATTTCGTTCGTTCGTTTAGTCAAAGCTGAATACAAATTGTATACGAATTATTACTTAATTTAATATACAAGCGTATTCAAATATAATTTTTTTTTATTTTAATGTTGTGGAATATACACGACACGACACGACACGACACGGTATTTAACTAAAACATGTGTTGGCTGGCTTTTATTATGTTAATAACAAATTCAAACAAAATAGAATAGTTCCCAAAAAGGGTGATGAAGAGTAACGGACCGTTTAGTTTCTCGTTGAATTAACTAAATTGAACAGTTCCATACTACACTACACAGTACATGAATATTATTTTGGGTCTTGTTCAATTGCTTATTTGAATGTAACAACAATGCATATGTATCCTTTTTTGAATGTGTGTGTACGATGTAGTGTAGTCTTGGTTACAAATAAATCTGTATATTTCTGTTGCTTGTCATAGAATACTTGTGGTCAAAATACTTGACCCTGGCATCGATTCCAAATCTAATGATTGTCGACTGTCGAGTAGCTATCGAGTGTTAAGTTACAATTCGCGGTCACTTCACATTGAAATGTACAAAATGTTGCTCGCCACTTGATCTCTCACTGTTTGTGTGTCGAGACCATATTTAGTGATATTCATTACACAACTAAGGGCCTCAATAGTGTGTATTTAATAACACGTTCTATGTCACCCACTCTACATGTTCACTTTAAGATTTAAACATTTTAGTCGCATTGAAAAACTTACAAGTGACTTACGACAACTTTGTTATATTAAAAGGCCGGTTGACTTTTCAATTATTATTATTTTATCGTTATACATTCTTGTTTATGGTCTAATCGTGTTCTGCTTAAGACCTGCGCCCTGTAGTACTGAGTAATAAGGAAGCTTATGTAATCGATGAGCAATCATCATGACGACTCTCAGGTCACAGTGGCAGCGCACACGTTCGACAGGTATGCCGGTCACAGCGGACCTTGGCTACTCGTTTATTGTTGATGCGTGACCACGTAACAGCCTGACGTGCAGAAACAGGGTTACAAGAATATATGTTAGTATAAGCCATTAGAAATCAATGTGGTTGATACATCAATTAGCGTTCAAATTTTCGATGAATAGTAATCATTATATTGCAAGTTACATACGTATTTGTTTGCTTATTAAGGAGCTACTTTTCAAAATAATAACCACTTAATTGTGACGATACATTCTGACGATGTGCTGCTAACCTACAAAACATGAAAGGTTGCTCTCCGAGCGCTGAACCTCGTTAATTAACTCTTTAATTATAAGTTTATCCGAGTTTAATATAGTTTCCGATTGGATTTACTTTAGTGCTTGATCAAACTAAATAAAAGATCATACATAACTAATTAGTTATTATAAAATATACATTTATTTCATACAGATGTATGTAATATATAGCTCAATTAAGATACACGTATAAATTTAATTTAACCAAATATATAAAAAAAACATTATGGTAATGTCAATGATAATAGAATAAGTATTGATTTTTTAAACAACTGAACAAAACCATCGAGTATGTAACTGTATGACAACTAATTGTTAACAAATGTAACAAATGACAATAGTATTTATGTACAACAGTTTGGGGCAGTGACCTTCACGATAAGAATACAAAGTTGAAGATAGAAGATGCTAGATGGCGACTGCGTGCTAACAGCAGTTGTCATCCGCCGGTATCTAATGACCACCATATAGCATGGGCTGGTTGTGCAATCTCAGCGAACTAAACATTGCGGTGATGTGATTACTTTCTCGATGGATCATCACACCAATGTTAAAGTAAAAATAGGTCTCGAATATATTGTGCTAACAGTAAAAAATGACGGCTAAATGCACACGCTGACAAATTTGCTAAATATGTTATAATAAGCAGATTATATAATTATAATAGAAACTATTTAATATTTTACATAAAGAGTCTTAAATCTATGATATTAAATAAAATATTAAAAACGAATAATTACCTAAAATATATTAATAAAAGGAGTCCCTTTAGGCAAGGTTCCGAAGATACTGGCAGCGTTCCCCCTTTGAATAGCTAAACTAATTCTTTGACCGAGGTAGCTGCCAGCTCTTCGGTCCCCTGTGAAGCAGATTATTGTAGCTAATTAATTTGAAAAACAAAACACAAAACGTTTTGTAGAAAATCTCCATAAATGATTTTCGTAACATGACACAATAACAATAATGTCACTTGTACGAGAATAACTTTTGTCACATATAACAGGCAATTTTATTAATGACACAAATATTTCACTATCTTGATATTATATAAAAACTATAACTATAGTCAAAATAAAGCAGTCTAGGTGTAAAAATTTGATAATTTCCAGCTGATAAAGAGAGGTCAAATGTATTTGTCATTTTATAGATATTTGTTTTTGAGAAGACATTATGCGTTCAAAGTTACAAGCCAATAAATCAAAAAGATAAAGTGTACACATGATTCATATTAACATATAAACTTAATATTACTATTTAAATTAAATATTTATGAATTAATGGGCATCACAATTTTTTTTGCATTTATTTCTTTGATAAAATATTATTGACACTTATATTCTTCATATAACCATGTGTTGTAATGATGAACAAAGCAAGTAATTGGAGGCTCTATTTGTAACTTACGGCATAAGTTTCGACAACGCCGCGGGTAATCTCCAGCGTCCGGCGCGGCGGTCACAATGTCACATAGCACCTTTCTCTTGAGTTTCGCATCAATTGACGAGGCCGAATGACCCGCGACCTTTGCCTATTCAATTACCAGATAAAGCTGACTATACAAAACAAGGATTAACATACATAACTATAAAAAAGACATCATACAAAGATGACACCATACATATGTACAACATACAACATACATAAACATGACCTAAAAATTTCATAACTTTTGAATTTTCAATGTCACGCAATGTAAATTAAAATTACCAAATTATTTTGACAAAAAGTCGTAAACGAATCTATTTCATTCTATGACATTGTACGACAACTGTTGTTTTACAAAATAGTTAAAGAAGAGTGTAAAACATTAATATATTCCAAATGTTACAAGTAAAATCACTTACACAAGTTGCAATTTAGTTGCGATGAAAATAATAACGCATCTATTAACCTCAATGCAATCTACAAATGATCAAAGATGACGAGCGAAATAACTGATTTATGTTACAAATGTGAGTTTTATGATCCATTAAAATTGTCTGTCTGAACGTTGGTGGCTAAACGTCACGCCGGCAGAATTCACTTCTCACTTCACTCGTACCTAGCGCTTTTTTAAGCGTTCTAATTTTGTTTAATGCTACTGCTATGTTACTCAAAGATTTCTTCGTACTTTTTTTATTCTAAAATAGTGAGTGTCCTACTACTTTAAGAGTTTGCCAAACGAACCTCAATAACACAAAAAATAAAAAAATTTACTTTCTTTGCGACCATAACCAGTAAGTAAAACTAAATAAGTATAGTTCGTAATTTATAGTACGTGTAAACTGATACTTATCTTTAAAATATTTTCAGCATCAAATCCTGTGGGACAAGGTGAGGACGCACGCAGATGGCCGTTATCTCACCGACAAATTGCCAGCTTGAGTGGCTGAGCCTCGTGGGGACTTTGGGCGGGTGAGGGGCGGCGGGGTCAAGGGGGTGATGGATGGCTTTGGAACTGATAGTGTACGAATATATTTGAGACATACATGTCATAGAATGCAGACTAAACTTTACTTTACTTTTTAAATATTTATACGTAAACTAAACAGCCACCTGGAACTTATAATTTTAACAATGAATATATTATAGAATAACTTATAGGAATTTTAAGAGTATTGGATAGTCGATTTCGTTTTCCGTGTTAACTAAAAATTGAAAGGTAAAGATGTAATAAAAGAATCGATTAGGGCAGTACAGTTAGTAGCAGTAGTACACCAGGGGTCGCGGCGACATCTTCCCGCACACGACTCTCCATTGAACGTATCATTATTTCATCTCCAACTCATTATACGTCACGTAAGTCTTATGTTTGTCGTTACGTGTGATGTAACCTCCCGAATAATACATACTCTTACGATGTTTTAGCTAATTTTTATATACATCTCTGACATACATAGTATATACATATACATATAAGTTACGAAGAAAGGCAATAAGCTTTTATATATTATAATATCATAAACGTTATAGTAAATATTCTGTAAAATGTGTGACGATTTCCTACAAATAATTTTTGGAATGTAAATAATAATACAATTTTTTTGGCAATTCTATTCGACACAAATACATTTATAAATATGTATAAACACTTATTAACAAAAGAATAACGAGGAAACATAAACAGACTTGTGTTCCGGTCCGTTAATGTTGACAATTACGCAGAGCGGTGGCGCTGGCGTCGTGTCGCCGTTACACAATGTTACAATGTTACACTCCAATGTTTAGAACTATAAAATTAAGCTTTACATTTCTTAAACTATCTCATTTACGAAAATTTACTTTAAATAAAGAAATTTAAAATTTTAATGAAGTCTTGTAATTATGTTTTACTTTTTTATGCACACAAAGAACAAGTTTATTAACATAAAACGAAAATAGTTCTAAAATACTTAACACAATAACACGTTACATACGATATCTAAAAGTAATTTGCCTAAATTGGATCGAAGTAAATTGATATGGACATTGAAAGCAACATCAATCAATATGTATTAATATTTCTTTGTATTGTTGTGCCTTTTAGTGTAGTGTGTAAATAAAGTACACATCTAGTATTTTATAAAATAGCACATTTATTATATTTTTCAATGTGTCAGATTTATTGGTTGTGTCCTTGTTTCAGATAATCTGAACATTCAATGAATTTCTTTCTTTTTTCTTCACGTTTAATTCTAATCACACCATTCTCCTATTTATAAAAGAGTTAATTCTAAAGATAGTACTCACATAGTTTCAGTTTTAATCCGTGACTTTAAAAGAAATTGTGTTAAATTTTATTGCAGTCGTAGTGTTACAGAGAGGTCGGTATATCTTAATCGTACATTCGTAAGGCGGACACGGGACGTGCACAACTTTCTCAGACATTAATAAAGTCCAATGAGTTCTCTGGGGGACGTGCTAAGTGATTGATGGAAATGGAAGCTATTTCCTCCCCCCGGACATTGCACAATACATTGTCTCCTAAAACTTAAATGACCAAATTACTTATTTGAAAGTAAAAATAAATACCTGGACAACAACGGGACGTAAATTGTTTCATCGTGTCAGAATGTAAACGGTAACCTACAAGTTACATAGATAATACTAGAATTACGATGATGATAATGATTTACATGCATCCTCTGTTATTTGTAATCTGTGATGGCACAGAGTATAGATGCAGACACGTTGCATGACGTCACACGTAGTACCGCGCGCTCTGCAGTACACAAACTGTGAAGTAATAGACAATTTGTTGTCTCAATCATTACCACATTCACAATACTACATGTGTCATCTGCTAAAACATGTTTAATGGACATACATAGTCTCCGCCTAACCCTCTAACTGTCGAACTCAGAGGTTAAGTGGTCCTCCTTAGTGTAGATTTGTCTCTGAGTGAGGCAGTGTCACACATTTATTTCACTATTTACACATTAACATTAGAAAATATTTTAACAGTTTTGTATTAAATTGTGTAAATGTTAAAAGAGACGTGTGAAATGATGTAAGTCAATATCAGATTGAAAGTGTTAACATTATAGAAAGGTTAGAGATTGTATTTGTAAATGATACAAATTAGCAATCTGAGTCGCTAATATGTAGATATGAGTTTTGTTAACATTCTTATAATATACTTTCCTAATATCACACTACACACGACACTAAAAATTCGTCTTATTTTGTCTAAAATAAATAAAAATTACATTCGATTATTTACTTTTATGTACAGCATATGCTTTAATAACCTAACAACTATATCGAGGACATAAACATAGAATAGGACATGCAAAGCAACTTGCGATGAGACCACATTACAAGACAAAGCTGTGCGCTTTACACAACACAACACTAGGAACGTTGAGCGCTTTGAATCGCTGTAAGCCGCTTTGTGTCGACACTAGGCTTAGTTTGAGTGCCTGGTGGCCTCCGCCCTCCCCCCACAGCAGCAATCCCGGATTACGAAGGCATACACGCGGTTAAGCATAACAACAGTAATGGGCTAAGTAATTGATACTAAGCGTGCTACGTGTTGCGACAAACACTTCATTTCTTCTTTACTTCTTATTATTTCATTCATCTCTCTTATCCTCTTCATATTTCTATCTTTAAGATGATAAACCATTTCATTTGCATGTTTACAACAGTGACTCATAACAAGATGCTAAATAGACAAAAATGGATAGAGAAGTTTCTACGTAAGTTAAGTATTATAAATACTAGTAAGTGTTTCTATTTTAAAATAACCTAGTAATAGATATGTAAGACGAGATGTGCTCAGATATCAAATGCTTTGGGTGTCATATGACATGCGTGACACGCACAGTGGCCAGTGACGGCCAGTGACGGCCAGTCGGCCAGTGATGGCCAGTGACGGCCAGTGATGGCCATGACATTGACATGCAAAATAATATGGTATATCATCGTATCGTCCTAATAATCAGTAATAGTCTCATAGATTTTGGTACTTTTTATTGATCCAAATACTAAAATATTGTAATTCTAAGCATTTTTTGCAATTAATGATATTTTCTTGTAAAGAAAATAAAAGATGACAAGATAATCATAATTTTCTACTTTTTTTTATAACTTCAAACACAATTAAATAGATATCAGTATTAATATTATATCTTAACGTTAAATAATATATTTCTATTACATTATTTAACTAACCAAAATCTTCTGGTTAATTAGTCATACGTTACATCGCTGTCTCTGTAACTATTACACTCGTGTTCTTCGTTAATGAAACAAATACAACCATGTTATTAAACTGCCAAATTAAATGAAAATAGCTTCAAATTTATCCATTCTAATAAATAAACAAATGTTTCTCCTCTATGTTAATTGTTTGTACAAATGAAAACATAAGAAGTTAGACGTAAACATATAACATAGTGCGGTGTGTCCCCGCAGCGGGGCTCATAACATGACTCTATAAAACATTACGTCACATGCGAAAATTTTTCTCACTCATGGTGATACTTTGACATTTAACATAACAGTTTTACCATAATACCATACTATCCGAGTGTACAGCACTGTGTCAATATTAGTTCGCACGCACATTTGTGTAATAAACGCAAAACTAACATAATTATGTTTTGTGCAATAAAAGACATGTCAGATATCATTAGTTTTGGGTAAACTGTGCTCGCGTTTGACCGCTCCTTGTTGTGGCGCTAAATTACAATAATCAAAAATCAGACATACGTAAACTTGGTAGGGAAGAGATGAAAATTGGTCTGTGTGTTGAAAACTACGACTCCGACTGTTTTAATTGGTAAAATATGATTGTTTGGATAAGTTAATTATTGAAAAAAAAACAATGTAAAAGTTAAAGCATTTAACTAATTCACATCAAGAATTCTTACATAAACCTTATCTTTACATACAATATGGTTATGTTTATTTTAAATACCCCAGTACCCAAATTTAAGATAAGAGGTATGTATGTAGATAGGCATAGAGCGAGTTATATGCTATTCACCAGCAGAGAAAATATAGCATCACTGAGAGCAAACACATTAGTAACATTACACTTTGTTAAAAAAAATGCTTATAAGTTAAATTTCTAAAAAAGCCTAGAGCAGCTTTTCTTTAAATGTGCTTTGTGAAGTATTTCGGGGAATCTACAAAAATAGAATCTGGGATTCCTTCAAATAATCCTCTACTCAAAAGGATTCCCTAGCCAAGAAGACTTGATAACCACTGGGCTGGACCCATAAAGAACTGCAGCAACTGTTGTCATGAATTAACGGAAAAGCTTTTATGAAAAATACTGTAAATATTATAGTTTTCTGATGTGGATTAATAATCTGACATAAAGTGAAGAAGTCCATTTCCAACAAATGCGGAAACCAAAACAATTAAACATTTCTAATACGTGAAAACTTTGCACAACCGCTTGATTGAAAATTAAAGTTGAAATTGAATCTAAAAGCCAATTGAAGTCTTAGGAGCTTTTCGGAATTGTATTAGAACTCCGTAATCGCTTTGATTGCGTCGCTTGTTTCACACTTTTTGAATTTAATTTGATCAAACATGAATAAAACAACAATTAAACATTCTATTCCATTATATCACATGAGTTTCATATGTGCGTGCGAACTTCAGCGTTTCCGTAAATTTCAAAGACGATATTAAATCTTTGGCAATCCAATTTGCTCCGAAAATAATGGGCTATTACAATTACGTGCTTCGTAAATTAGCCTCTTTTAATAGAATAACTGATGTACGATACAATAAAAAATAATATAATCTATGTAAGATGTATGGAGATGGTACGGGAGGGGGGCGAGAGGGGGGCGACATATATAGAGAAGATGTCAGCGGCTGTCGGCAGTGCGCCGGCGCAGACGTCGCCGTGATATTTTCCGCGCAAAGTTTGACAGTTTGTGTATTTACTCTGTGCGTATTTAAACACGATATACGGACTCTGATTGATTTTTTTTGGTAAGTCTATTATTTTTGACTCATTAATGAGATTATTAAAACGTAATATAAAAAATATAACAGTTATAGGCTTTGTTTGGTATAGTTAAATTATTATTAAATATAAATTTTATTTAATTGATGTGAAAGAATCAAATGAATTTTAATATTTATCAGCTTTAATGACGTTGCTGAAAGCAAGCAAGCAAAAGTTCAATTCGTTAATTCAATTTTTTTAACAGTTAACAGTTCAATTTAATAACAATAATAAAATAATTATTTGTTACAGATCTAAGCCGAGAAAGATTTTCAAAATGACTTTTATAAAGTCGCTGGTAAGTTTCCTTACATATTTATTTAAAAAAAAATCCCATTTTTCGTTACTTTTTGGAATTATCGAATATATTGTTATACTCAAACATTATGAAATAGGCTGACAATATATAGTTTTCAGTATTCTGCAAAATTTAACTTGAAGATAACGAAAATATTTTTATAGTAATTGTGATCCTAACGATCCTGTATTTTGATGAAATCAGGATTTTAAACTCGCTTAATTCTTTTGCGCGCTTCGCTGCCGCACTTACAGACATTTAATCCTCACTAAGGTATAACTTAAATGATTATTAGTGAGTATTAGACAATGTTTCTGAGTGAACAGTTAGGAATTCATCTAACGTTAGGGAGCGGGAAATTTCGGCGAACATGTCGTTAATTGCACGTAAACACAATAATAATTGTGAGCATAACGCGCTGTACGTGGGTAACCAGAGCGGAGCGCACTCTGCGCCGGCGCCGACACCGAGCCTCTTTATTTATCACTTACATAACCGCAACTCACGAGCTTCTCATTATATTAAAAAATGCATATTTAATATTCTAAACAACAGTTAAAAACTTCTTGACATTTGAAGATTTTGAACATTTACTAAATTCACGATGTAGGATACATACCGCAGTAGTTTTTGGAAATTTACGAACTATGGCGGTCTTGTCGATGGAATAATTTCCAGTTCTCCCTTTTTTGGGCCGTTCTCTTTACCTACTAATAAGACACACCCTAGTAGAAGTTACATTAAGTAGAATTTTAAATGATTATGATTATTTGCGCTATTTTCTATACGCATACTTTCTGTCTTATTGTTTTTATAAAATATTATTTTCCTAAGCTCAAATTGTATATACATTGCCGTCTTCATCTTCAGCTCAAAGCTTATTCACATTCATCTCTAGTCCTAACTTAGAGCATGAATAAAATAGATATTCTCTGATGTGCTGCACTAAGCGTGAAATATATTTGTTGTCATCATCTGAATACTAAATGTACAAGTTCTAGGTTACTCGTCTTTACCTGACACCGCCTCCACGCGAGATGTATCCTGCCTATAGAAAGTCTACGGAACTGGCCAACTGCCATGATTTGTAAATATTTGCACATTTAGCGACAATTTATATTCTACAATGCGGTTTGTACGACACAGTAGGCTAAAGTACATTCAACAAAAAACTTACGTTAATTAAAGATATTCGAATTGTAAGAACGAAGTAATTAAAATTAATAGTTATATAAAATTTTAGATTGTTTAATACTTTTAATGTACACCAAGTGTTATATAAACAGTTGCACTGTATTTCTTTTTAATTAGAAATTGCTTTAGATTAAAGGCACACACAGATTCTATTTTTTTTTCTCTTTTATTGCACTAGGCAGCTATTTGCCTTCAGCTTTGTTTATGGCTTAGCTTGCGAACAGATCATTTAAGAGACATCTGCAGCTTAACAGCAGCGTCAGCGTCAAAGCCTCTCCTCGTTAGTTTGACACAATGCGACTTGCGTCACAGCGGACCGCAATATGTTACGTCACCCGCCAACCCGCCATAGCACGCGACTCATGCACCATAGACATGCGCTCTATGCTTTATGACCAACTGTGCTTTCCTCTCTTTGTCTGCAAACACATTAAAGTTGTAACTTAAAAAAATATTAAGAAATTTTTAATATAGTCGTGTCGTTACATAACCGAGTTATTATAAAATGAGCAGTAATTAGAAAAAATTTAAAGACATATTTGATGCAAGAAATAGTCGTTAGATTTTATAAGTTACTGCGTAATAGAATTCCATTGCCAAATAAGGTAAACAGATGTCATAGAAAGTGAATATCGCACAACACTGTGAACTGCGACCCACTGAGGGGGAACAAACACCGCGAGTGCGGAATATGGGACCACAACTTGGTATTCTATCAAAGACTTTAAATACCATACTTTGACATTTTTAGATTGCAATTAACTTGTTTGTTTGATAATGAGAATAAGATAATACATGCAAAATCACAATCTTACTTCTTACTAATGTTATAAACGCCAATGTTTGGGTGGATGTTTATTAGAAGTTATCTCCAGAACAGCTGCATGAATCTCGCTGTAATTTGGTGCAGATATAGGACACGTCAGGTACTAATAAAATTTTTATTTTTATTTCCGCGCGGACGGAGTCTCGGACAACAGCTAGTCTTATAAATGTCGACCTTTCACCTTTTTAAGAATGCGCTAGATTTAAAGTAAAATGAGTTTTACCGTTTGAAGATGTTCGCTCAGTTGTAGTAAGTAGAAAGCGCTAAGAATGTCAAGGTCTCGGGATACGTTTCCGCTAGTTGTGTAACTCTCTCACACAACACAACACACAGACACACAACACATCGCCGACACACAGACACACAAACACACTGTTATTACTTCATTATCATAATTGCCGAACTGTTGAAACTATTTAAGTCTTTGTGTTATTGCATTTCGCCTCTTAAATAATAACAGCGTAATAAATAGTTCCGAGTATGTTACATACATACATAACTATATATGAATATTTAATATATGTTTATGTAGTTTTTTTTAATATGTTTCCGTATAGTTACAACGGCAAAAAATATGTTTCTGAATACATTTCTCAGGTCTATATTTACTTTTTATTCAAATGAAAATGTTTTAACCTACTTAACAGTGACCTATGGAGTTGTTAGTCGAGGTCAGTTCCCAAACATTAGCACAAGCGATTAATATTACATCCGAACAAAGAGTTGTTCAGAATATGTAATGTGGTAGCGGCGGCGATGCTGCGGCGATGCTGCGGCGGCGCGGCGGCCGCTCAGCGTGCGAACCAAACCATCGACACCTATTCAATGAGAGTGATTTATGGTGCGAACCGATGTGCACAATAACACCGCCGCGCACACTCCTCTTTCACAAACAATGAAAAGTGACATCAAACAAAAAATAATTGATTAAAATAATAATTAAGGTAATCGCGACTCGTGACTTTTTTGGTAAAAAATCGTTTTGTTAACTTAGATTTTTCTTCCATAATAAACTATTTTAGATTAGTAATCAATGATCACAATTTTTCATTGATCGTGTCATCATTTCCTGTCGGTTCTCATCTGTGCGACGAATCTATATACTTAGTTCCTGCTTGAGTAGTCAACAACGACTAGAGTGTATCATCGTGTGAAATAAATCCATGTTCTTATCGCAAGTTGTTCTTACATCAATGTAAATCAAACGATAATTCTACAAAACATTACATTCACTTTCAATCAGAACTATCTCAATATTTCAAACTACAGTTTTTCTGATTAGAAATAAAGAAAGTATTATTTCTGCTCCACATTTTAAACACTCGCTTCGGTCTAGGAGAGATGGGTTTCGGTCCCAAGTTAATGACGTCATAACTTTCCATTAAATGAAAATATCATGTCGTAGTGCTGTCATCTAAAAAAGTAAAAGCTTTTAAGGACAACATTAGTTCTCTTAAAAGTTAGTATTTATACATTAAAATGTTTCGCTGTATGAACTGAGAGATCGTAAATACAAAGAGAAGCTTTCCTCATAGGAAACGTTAGAGAGATAATCACTTTGCTCATTATGTTTTTGCTGTCTGTAGGAGAAACGACCTTTGTGTTTATAACATCGACATGTAACGCTTTCGAGAAAATAAATGAAAATGAATCGAAGCGTATTGTCGACAAATACAACATCATGCAGCAAAACAAGCTTCCTATAGAATAAAATCTAATCTAAATAAAAGTCGTCAGAACAAAGTTAACATCTAAAATGTTTAACTTCTTTTTAAAACAGATATAAACTAAATGTGCGAAATATTTCCCAACGTGTTCCGTTACTGCAATGCATATGAGATGCGAAAATAATTGCTCACATGTTGAAGTATCAGAATTTGCACAATTTTGGGAACAATTGTGTTTGTGCAATCCATTGTCAACATTTGAAACAGGCGCACAGCACGGCAACCGCGCAACTTTCAGTGAATTACTAACATAACTAATTTATAACATGGATGGATCGATGGATGGATGTTTGTTAGAAGGTATCTCCAGAAAGGCTGCAAGTAGAACTGGACAGGTAGGCTACAAATATTTTTTTAATTCTGAAGTCACGCGGTACTTCTACCTTATCATGATAAGTTGTATTATGCTTAGAACGTTATTAGTTTATAATAAGCAACACGTGTGCGTGTGTTTCCTGAAGGGCCACGAGGAAGTGTCGGGTTGCGGTCTGCGCGTCGTGTCGACCTCACCAATATTCTGCCATGAGTTGTGATGATAGAGTGTGACGCAATACCTCCTCACCACTGTCTCTGACGCAGTAGATAGTTGTAGATATATAGAATATGTTTATGAATTTTACTAAGGAAAGTTGAACTTTTTCTATTCTCATAGAAAAAAAATTAGTGTAAAGCTTCTTAGTAATCGGAATGTAAATATAAAATCAAGAGAACAAAAGACATCCTTGCGGTTTAGTGGCCCGAATAACTGTTTTCCCGCGATTTAAATAAACGCGGAAAGGAAGTCGACGCGTCGCCATATTTTAATATTTATTCGCATGTCCTAGTGAACACAGCGACGTTGGTCTCTTGTTCTGATAAGCCATCACTTTATATTATTTGGTTTATTATAACTTCGGTGCCAGAAATATTCTTTTTAATAAATGGAACAACAACAGATAACATTGGCAAAGTTTAATCTGGATGAATTATTTGTCGGCCGCGAGCGAGCGGATAACATCGTCATTCCCCCAGCCCAGTACCTGCCCCCCCCCCGTGCCTCTCCCCCGCAGCCACCGAAATCGCAACCGCAGAGCTTTAGCGCAAACCCTCGCAATTACAAAATAATATCAAAACAAAGCGCTCCTGTTTGCTAATTACTTTGTTCAAACAAGCTCAGAACAACACATCGCACGACTTGCTCTCAAATTAATTGTAACATTAATTCATTAATTTAGTACAACGCTAAAAACTAATTAAGTAATAATTAGATTGATGTACAACAAATTACTCAATTTGCATACAAGTCTGTATTTATTATCAACTGGCTCTATAATTGAATAAACTATTTTAAACACGCCACAATGCAAACTTACTTCCACAATGCACCGAAAAACAGTGAAATAGAAAGCGCGTGAGATCGACGAGATGATCCGAGTTAGTGCGCGTGCGCTTGCGACAGTTCACACCGCGGTCACAGCGACAGTTTATCCTCGAGCAGATAAATATCAAGTTTAGAGATTGTTGAAAGCGGTGTGATTTGAATTCGGTGCGCGCCCGCCGCTGAGGAAAACCTGATCACTTTACGTGATCCGCTTATAAACACCTCACACGTTCACAATTAAGTATAGTTAACATGTTGCCAGAGGAAACGTGGGTTGCTCACGGAAAGGTTTAAAAAAGCGGAATGTGAAACAACAACTACCAAAATATACTATATACGTTTACATGAGAGTGCAGTTGGAATCTATACATTATATGAGTTTATAACTACGTATACACGCGGCAATGTGAGACATTTCAAGTCAGAGAGCTCGTGTCAACATCAATCGTAAATATTAAACAGAGACAGTTGAAATATAAATAAGACATGTTTAGGTATTTTCCCAAAGGATATTAATATAAAAAAATCGCATCTTGAATTCCCAGGTATGCTTCCGCAGGTCACATGACACGTGTCTCATGTATGTATGTATCTGCAGTAAGTAGTAGCTGATGTAAACGGAAGATAGCACGAAACTATTGCAGTTCAGTTTACACAAACGATTTCCTTTCTTTCGTTTCCTTACAATTTTGTTTTGTAAACCATATTTCAGCTATATCGTGTGAACATGTCACGGTAAGGAAGTGATAACCAAAAGATGCAACGTGCTATTTTTTTCGATAAACATAAAAAAACCAAACTTTTTAATGTAATCATTTCTTTTAATTCTTGTACCAAATGTATCAAAATATTGTCTCAGTGCGATCTGTTTTATAAATAACTAAATTAGTTTTCAAGTAGTTTCCCAACTGATATGAATCTCATGTCGTCCCAGATGCCTCACGATTTTTGCACATCGCGTTCTCCCGTACCCGTGTGAATGTAACTCGAGACTTGCGCAAAAACACATCGCAAGCTACGGCGTGTATCTAAGTGCTACTGTCATCTCGTAATCTTTCTAATCAAAATGTTTCCAGAATTGATGAATATGACTCTCTTATACTCGCGTCACAACTCTGTCTCGTTATTCATCTTTTATCAGCTAAGCAATATTTCACTATATATTTAGTTTCATATTTTCCTATGTTCTTTGCAGTTGTTTGCCGGACTCCTTGCGGCTGTGGTGAGCACCAGCACGGCGCGGAAACACTACAAGCGAGATGGTCAGTACTTCTTAATCACGTTCGACTGTTACTAACACTAGTGGAGCCACTAGTGTGTCGCACCGTTACATCTCAAAGATTCATGACTTCACCGAGCGCAGTAATATATTATTTTAGTCCCTATAGAATTCTATTACTAGTTTAGCTACTTTTGTGAAAGTTGAATACGACAAAATAACTATAAGATTAACCGTAAGTGGTTGCGGTCATTACAACATGTACTGTAATGTCATATTATAATACTTGTTTATGAGCAACCACTTCAATTCAATTAGAACGGATTATTTCATATAATAAAAAAATAATAAAATAATTTTAATCGTTCGCCTTCAGCACCTCTGAGTTCTTCGTACCTACCACCGTCAAGCGGTGGCGGCAGACCGTCCTCTTCATACGGCGCCCCTCGGCCTTCGAGCAGCTACGGGTCACCCAAGCCATCTTCAAGCTACGGACCTCCGAAGCCATCATCAAGTTATGGGCCACCGAGACCTTCGTCTAGCTACGGCGCACCATCATCGAGCTACGGCGCCCCAGCACCAAAGCCATCTTCTAGTTACGGAGCCCCATCGTCGAGCTACGGAGCTCCGGCACCCAAACCGTCATCTAGTTACGGAGCCCCATCGTCCAGTTACGGTGCTCCCGCGCCCAAACCGTCGTCTAGCTACGGTCCCCCATCGTCGAGCTACGGAGCTCCGGCACCTAAACCGTCATCCAGTTACGGACCGCCGTCGTCAAGCTATGGTGCTCCCGCGCCTAAACCATCATCTAGTTACGGGGCTCCTTCGTCGAGTTATGGAGCACCTGCATCAAAACCATCTTCCAGTTATGGTGCCCCGTCTTCTAGTTATGGTGCACCAGCTCCATCCAGCTCATACGGCGCTCCATCGTCAAGTTATGGAGCTCCTTCGTCATCCTCACATGGCGGTTCAGCTCCATCGAGCTCATACGGTGCTCCCTCATCCGGTTCCCAGGGTTTCTCTGTGCCATCCAGCTCATATGGTGCTCCTTCATCTAGTTACGGAGCCCCATCATCGAGTTCACATTCAGTACCGTCGAGCTCCTATGGAGCGCCGTCTTCTAGTTACGGACCACCATCGTCGGGATCTCACGGCAGTTCAGCTCCATCCAGTTCGTACGGTGCACCGTCTTCTAGTTACGGAGCCCCGTCTTCAGGGTCTCACGGTGGATCTGCCCTATCGAGTTCGTACAGTCCTCCTTCTACCAGTTACGGCACCCCCGCAAAACCTCCGGCGACTAGCTATGGTGTACCCACCGGACCGTCGACAAGCTACGGTGCGCCGAAGCCTTCAAGTTCTTACGGCACACCATCTAGCTCATATGGCACTCCCTCTATTGGTCACGGCGGCGGCGGCTTCAGCAGCAGCGGTGGCAGTGCCTTCGGAAGTAGCGGCTTCGGCGGCAGTAGTTTCGGCGGCAGTGGCCCATCCTCCGGCTACGGCGCCCCATCCGTTTCGGCACCTTCTTCAAGTTATGGTCCACCTTCTACTTCCTACGGTACTCCATCGAACAGCTATAGTACTTCTAGCTCCGGACACTCTTCTGGAGGTCACGGCTCCGGCGGGTACTCCACTGGTGGGTCGGGAGGATTTTCCGCCGGTGGATCTAGTTCCGGTGGTCACTCCTCTAGCGGGCACGGATCCGGAGGCTACTCATACAGCGGTGCTGGCGGATACTCGTCGGACGGGGCTGGGAGCTATTCTTCCAGTGGCGCAGGAAGCTTCTCATCGGGTGGATCGGGCGGTTACTCAACGTCCGGCGCGGGAAGCTACTCGGCGAGCGGCGCGGGCGGCTACACTTCCGGCGGAGCTAGCGGGGCCGGCGGCTACGCTTCAGCAGGCTCCGGCGGGTACTCGTCGGGAGGGTCCTCGACCGGCGGCGGGTACAGTAGTGGCGGGGCGGGCCACGGGGGCGCTTCCGGCGGCGGTTACTCCAGCGGCGTGCCGGCCACCATCAACCAAAGCTACGATTCAAACGGCGGTTACGTGTATTAAGGAAACATTTAGGTATTTTTAAACTATAAATGGAACAGTCAATTATTTATCATGTAATGTTACCGTGCTTGTGGACATAGATTGCCATTTAAAGCAAAAAAACAATACTAAGGCTCATTGGAGGCAGGCAGATTAAAAGCAATATTAAAGCAGCAAATGTGTAAGAGTACAACATTGTAAACAAGTATTATCATTATTCGACATAGACATGTTGTGTACACGCAGTGCGGCGGCCATGCGTATGTGTGTGTATCTACTCTGTCAGCCTCCCCTCGCCCTTCACCCCCCCCCCCCCCCCCCCCCTGCCCCGGCCGCGCTGCTGACGCTTTTCTTTAGTTTGTAGTGAAAAGTATTAATTTAATCATTACTAATAAAATGTACAAAATCTAGATTAAGTGCGACGACGATCCTTTACGTAAATATATGATTTGTAAATACATTTGTTTTAATTACTCTGTGATGCCCTCAACATCTAAGCTCTCACGTGGCGTATAATTTGAGTATTAGTGATGGGATTCCCGGCACATTGTCATTCAATGATCACTGGATGCCGGCAACTTCAATCCACTAAAATAAATGAGGAATGTTTGTCTGGATTGCGTGGATACTAGTGTAAATAAATGCATTCAACATGCTATAAGTTTTATTTAGTTCGCAGAAGTGACTGCAGAGTTCACAACATTACACAGGTTTACATTTCCAAATATTCAACAAGGACTAGGAATAGGTCAATAGTAAGTATAACTACTAACTAACAGTGGACAGATCGCTTCCCAACGACAGCGCTTCTCCTACTCTCCTACTCTCCTATCTACTGAGGATCAACACAAATGGTATACATTTAAAATATAACAATTATCGAACAGATGTGACTTTTACAAAAATATTTTTTACTAATTTTATATGTTTCTTGATTGGTATACATTTTAAATATGTTTTAGTGAAGGATATTATCTTAGTTAACAATATTGGAGATACTTTGATAATTTATATGAAGAAAATTAAGTGACCGGTATCAAAACCTTCACAAAAAACGCAAAATATAAATTCTGCTTTAGGCTCATTACTAGCTAAATAAAGATCATCAGGTATAACGATGTAATCGTCCTCCTCTATAAAGCTGGTCCATTAGGAAGCGACGTGTAAGAACAACAACAATGTCTAACTCTACACTTAATATATATTATATATATGATATGTATTCGTTCCACACTAAATTACTTTGATATGTTTAAGTTACACATTTACATATACATAGATAATATATAAGTCACATTTATATGATATGTATCGTGGCATCGTTGTCATAGCGAGACGACAATAAGAGGCAGGTGACTTATCACAAACATCCATACACAATCAGCAAGGTAGGTAGGTACATACACTCTAACACATATTATTATATCTATATATCTATTCGTTAATAGCGATATAAATCTCTCATAAAAATAATTCAAAAGCTTGATTACATCGTTCAATAACGCCTTCATATAAAGAGATATAATGACAAATACTTTACAAATATGTTCATAGACAAAAGCGTACTCACACAGAGGGTCGGTCGGGTTGCTCGAGGGCAGGGCGAACACTTACATATACATTGATATTATTTTCAACACCGATACATTTAAACTACATTAAAACAGGCAATGGACGCTGCCAGTGATAAATTCTCATTTCAATGAAATGCTAAATGATTTAAGAATAACCTTTTTCATAAGTAGAAGTAGGCCATCACCATTTTTCCTTTGTTTGCTTTACTCTCAGTTAAAAATACATTCGTATTCTATCTCCCATAACTTGCCAAGTTGAATTCAATCTGTTTCACACAACAGACAACAGTTGTTCACAAAACAGTTCAGAGAACCTGATAATAATCACTGATAACGTCCTCATGCCAGAAAAGATCGTCAACCGTCCCTAAACTAGTGTGATGGCAAGCGCACATGTTACATCTATAAACAACAAAACATTACGTAAATTCGTAATCCAAAGTGAGCGCGCTAACTTTAAAGTAAACTTGTGCAGAGCTACTCTCTGTAGCTGATACAACAACTATATATAAATATCAAAATATACGGAGCTAAATAATAAACTTTTCTAAATAGGTCTTTTCATCTAAATAATAACAGATGCTTTAGAAGCGATTGTTTCTTTTATACGTATTTTATTATGTAGAAAGGAATAAGTTTACTAAATTGTGATCGGCGGCGGCGCGACGAGATGTCAGTTCGCTCAGTGACCGTCTCTGACCGCGCCTACATTCCGCCTTACTACGATAATTGACTTAAATAAGGAATCCTCTTCGATATAAACAATTTCATAAATAATTACATTTCATCTACTATATTTATAAGTTCACATATTGATATGTATGAGTTTCATTATGTTATAATTAATAATAACATCAAATATCTTTTTAGCTACAATATATAATAAGTTTCTCTTAAACACACAACAAATATAACACATCCATTATTATAATAATATATCTATTGCTTCTATAGTTGTACTGCCTACACATCATAAGATATATCTGATATGTTTACAAACAACCATTTTGGTTTTTTAGTTTTGATTTTTAACTTTAGCACACGGAAAGATCGCGTATTGGAAGATATGACATTTGTAAGTTTGAGCAGCGACAGTGACATCAACCTTAGCAGATACAAGTTACGTACATTGAGGCCCAGGCCTTAGCGGCCATAGACAATATGATCCTTTAAAAGTTTACAGTTTGACGGTGCGACCTACTGGAGTGCAAATAGACAGGGCGGGGAGAGTCGTCGTCGTCTTCTAGTCCATTCGACTTAATAGATACGGGGATCGTCTCAGAAGGCCGTCTGCTTGCCGAAGGGCTGGACGGGCGGGGGGGCGCTGCTGTTGCCGAAGAGGGGGGTGGGGCCGTCGTTGGGGTCGTCGAGGTCGTCGTCGGGCTCGAGGGCGGGGTTGACGCGGCCGGAGCGCTCGTCGGGCCCGACCAGCGTGGAGGCGGCGCCGTACAGCCGGCCCGGCACGCCGCCCAGCACCGACATCTGCTCGCCCGCCTCCGAGGGCTCGTCCACGCGCCGGATGTCCTCGGGGATGTTCACCACGCAGTTGAAGTAGTCAGACTCCGGGCTCAGGTAGCCGCCGTTGAATAGGAATCTAGACCACACAATACCATACAATCAATAAATAGCCAGCCCATTACATAGAACTTTTACATGGACTATTTAGAACAGTGTTTATTTCTTCTATTCTATCTCCTACCTACATTTGCTAAAAATTAAACAATGTTATAGTTAAACCGGTTACATACTGTATATTAGAAATACATTTTATGAAAGGAATTCGAAAGTGAATCTTAATGTAACTACCATCTTGTGAGTAATTAACATTTTAATGTGCGCGTCGCGGAATCAAAAATAGCGTTAATTTACAATTATATTCTGTAAGATCAGACACGTGATGCGAGTTAACACTGTGCACTTAATTATCACCAATTGTAGAATTTCGTACAAAATGAAACAATTACATAATTATGTACAGAATATTCCAAAAACGTTTGTGAAAGCTAAAAATAAATTGAAAGCATTCTGCCTCGTGAAAAATACGGCTGTAGAAATATAAATATAAAGTACGTCGCGTGATTGAACGAACATTGTCGGAGAAACATTGCCGTGACGAGAAACATAAAATAATGTATGTAAGATAACAAGAAAAAAAAGATGCAGAAAAGTTAAACAAAAGCGCAATCTTTTATGCGTGTGTCACTCAACAATCGGCAAATATCGGCACAAAAATTAACTAAATATTTATTTCAGACAAAAAGGAATTGCGCTTTTCAAGACGATGTTTAATGTAAAATTTAGTTACTAACAACCTAACATTGTATTTAAACTAAATTAAGACCAAGAACTTACTAATACGTAATATTTATTACAACACAATTTTGACAAATTATTAAATACTAGTATTTAACTGACCGTCAACAGTGTTCGACATCTCGAAACACATATACGTGAGAATAAATGACTTAAACAATATAAAAATATTATAAAATAAAATGTAAAAGTATAACGATGGAGGAGACGAGAGTGCACTTAGAGGTAGAGAGGTGGCGCGAGATGAGATCAATACAAGAAACAGGTCACACGGAGGTCGTCACTTTGTTACACTACAAGTAATACAACGTTTCTTATATCTTTTTTAAAAATACTTTTATGTTACTTATAACACATGTTTTATAAATTTGTTCTGTTACTAAACAGATGTATTTTATGCATAAAGTCAATTGAATCTGAAGTTAGGAAAAGCTCCTTTTTAAGTTTATTTATATGAATTATTCTTAGAAGAGAAAATTAAGTTTGCGACACGAAGAGAGGCAATGAATTTGTTTGTGCCGCGCCGCGCAAATGTTTGTTCCTTAATTTACTATTCAAATCAATTTGACTCTTGACAATTTCAGCAAAATTTCATTATCATATAAAAACTAAACCAGATTATTTTATTATGAATAATTTTACAAGTACGTTATTGTTATTAGCCGCCTTCTATTTAAATGTTTTCTTTTACATTACTTAAAACGTAAATAATTTAATTGACTTACACTGACAGCCAGGAGATGAAAGCGAGCGTGAATAGCGAGAGCACCATGGCCATGGTGCGGAATGGGAACAGCTGCACCTCGTTGTCGGGATCCCAGCCCGGGTAGTGGATGAGTGCGGGCAGACCCAGCAGCTTCTCACCGCCCGAGAGCCGCACCAGCAGTGCGACGATGTAGGCCGCCAGTGAGCCATAAGTGTTACAGTGCCGCTTGAAGTGCACCACCATTAGCAGCTGCGGGAACAGGATCACGTACACCAGGTCCGAGCACATCGACCTGCCGACAAACACACACACCGTCAACACTACGTGTACAAACACCTTGCTCACATTAGCTAA
Source organism: Papilio xuthus (assembly GCF_000836235.2). Classification (NCBI taxonomy): domain Eukaryota; kingdom Metazoa; phylum Arthropoda; class Insecta; order Lepidoptera; family Papilionidae; genus Papilio; species Papilio xuthus. The sequence goes on from NW_013529082.1 coordinate 149,021, forward strand.
ACAGGTATGAAATAATTGTTTCTCGTAACACGGTATGGGTACGGAAAGATATATCTCAACCCTTCCTTTACCATGCCGCAATACTTAATTATAAAATACTCGTAGAATGTCATTCTGCAGGTAACTACATGATTTTAGTCATGAGATTTTACGTATAACGCATGCGAAATTCAATCATTTAGCCGATGGATTTCCTATTAAATCATGCAAGCCACCTCCTCCAGTTCTCACACCAGCGACGGAAACCCCCTATGCCCCTCACATCCATTCCCCACACCCGCACACCCCACACGTCACCTGGTCGGGTGGCGGGCGAGCAGCGGGCGGGCGCTGGTTCATTTCATTCAGTGGCCTCGTATTTTCCTACGACTGTTTGATTAGTTCCTGTTGGTTTTTAATTCGCGATCCAATCGCAAGTTGGCGAGGTTTCTGTTTGCCGGAATAAACCTTTTACATTTGCCCTGTATTTACTTCCACATAATTATTTACGATATCGATAGAAACAATCCTTTATCTATTTTGATAACTACATATATCTGTTGCACGTAGCTTTGTAGCACTTTGTATCTTTGTAGTTTTGTTTATTGATGGTCTTTGTCTCGTAAGAATACATTATATAATTTTCAACAAAATATATTTTTTTTGACTGCATTGAAAACCAATCTAAATTAAAGCTATCTTTATTTAATCACAAAATATCGTTATTCTATTCATGCATTTAATTATGCGTGTTATTATTTAGGCACGCAACGTATCTTTTCAAAGTAGATATATTATAATGATGATAGAATGTTACCGCCTTTTATCTTTGTTACGAGACGAGAATAATGTAAGTGCCGCTGTCGGAGCGCGGCGGCAACTTTTAATTAATAATTATACAAACAAGTGGTGCTCCTCTAAACTCTAAAGATGCACTTCAATAAATTATATTGCAATATCTTTATATCAATATCTTACAAACGGAGACACGCTGATTAAATTTTAAAATCAGCTAACTACATTGCTTATTACATTTTTAAAACAGCTAACTTTTAAGTCAAGACGCGTTAATTTGCAACGTAGGGTAAACAACATGTGTACAGAGTTAAGTTTCTATCAAAATGTAACCGCCAAGATGTTCATTAGGAAGGCACCGTAGCGTATGTACCGAACTTACCACAAGCCGTATATGGAGGGAATGGTGAGCGCCATCACAGTGGACAGAACGCCCACCACCAAGATGGAGACGCGCATCACCCAAATGATCTCCATCTCCGAGGCGTTCTGTCTGAAGATCAGCTTGTACACATTCCTGACCACACAAACATGTTATTGTTATATCGCAGTGCAGCTTTTAAAAACTCACTTATACAGTGGTGCAATGGCAGTGCAATGGCGCGTATTCCTAACTTGCTCGATGGAGTACTAAAGAATGTTTAATTTGTATATTAGTATTTAAGCCAGCAATATTACTTAGTATTTCTTATCGTAGTGAACAACATAACTATCTTAGCTTACCTTTTTAAGGGAAATTTTATAATATCACTTAATTCATTGCATAACAGTTATTTTAAAATTTGTTAGATCGCAAGTCTCAGTCGCAACACATAAATTTTTACTTCATAAAACATTAGGCGATAGCAAGGCACCTGGCAAACATGGAGGAGGCGCTGAGCACGCTGGAGTCGGCGGAGGACATGACGGCGGCGGACACGGCGCCCAGCCCGAAGAAGCTGACGAAGTCCGGCGTCAGGTGCTGAAGTACTAGCGGCAGGATCATGGACGTCTGGTCCGACGTCAGCTCGCCCTCCGGCGTCAGCTCGCCGTGGAAGTTCGTCTCGTTCCATGCTGACACAAAATGTTTTTACTTAGCAATTCTTATGATTGAATGTCGTGCTTTAAGAGGTAATGCATGACAAGTAATTATTTACCGGTGGCTTTGGCGATGGCACCGATGAGTACGGGCGGTATGGCCATGAAGATGCACCCGATAGCCGCCACGTAGGACAGGATCTGCGCGCGTCCCGCAGTCTTGCTGCTCAGCACGCGTTGGAAGTATACCTGGACACACAGACAAAAAGTAATTTTATATACTATACTAATGTTAGTAGTAGTTAGTGATACAAAATAATTATATTAGTGTTTACCTGCCACGGTATCCCTCCAAAAATGAGCAGGAGTCCATAGTCAGCATAGAACCAATAGTAGTTGGGGTCGATGCTGCCGATCCAATCGACCTCCATGGAGCCGAGAGGCTTGACGTGGTCGTTGGCCCACGCGAACGGTATGCACATCCACAGACCGAGGAAGATGCAGAACAGCTGGATGACATCGGTGTAAGCCACTGAGTACAGCCCGCCGAACAACGTGTAGAAGACCGCCACGCACGCGCTGAAGATCACCGATGTGCGGTGGTCCATGTCAATGATAACCGCCAATGTCGCACCTAAGTGACAAAGATTGTGACACAGACAGGTAACAGACAATATAAAACATCAAAGAGGAATCTCTTACTGACAAAACCGACGCTATAACACGACCCCGTTTAAGAATTGAGGGCAACACATCCCCTTCATTAAACCACGTCAAAGACACAAAGTTGTGTTACGCGTTGTTACTGGAGGAATTGCCAACGCCCCAGTTTATTAAAACGATTACTCAGTTAAATTAAATGTTGATGTGACGACAACTTTAGGGTCTAACGCAATTTGTACAAGTAGGTATGCTTATATTTCTCAAAGTTGCCGTCTTTTTAATGTGTCATTCAATAATTCGTTACTTAATAAAAGGATAATAAAGAAGACAATAAATAATCTTCTTTTTATTGTTAACTTAAAATCTTCACTTTGATGTGTACACATACATTTATTATTGATAAAAATCTGCTTATGATGAATGTGGCATATTTTCAAAGCGATTTCGCATGTTGGGAAACAAGTAATGTCTCGGGAGCGCAATTTACCTGAATCATTATTTGTAAAGATGAGTCGCGACGTCGCGCGACCCGGGGGACGACCCTATTTCTCACACGGATGGGGAGCGACCCCACTTTATTTGCGCAAGACTTACAATTATTATTTTTTTATGTTATAAAGAAACAAAGCAAGTCACTATTGTATGAGCTTGAATGAAGACCTACATACATAAATACAGATTTCCTGTACTATTTATTTTAACTGAAACGAAATTTGGGAAGTTTGTCGTCGATGTCGATGTCATCGATTCCACAGATCGCTTAAAACTGTCACTACACTCGTGCTCCTCGGAATCATATTAAGTAATTACTTGCTGAAGAAAACATATTTTTTATTAATTCTTCTGGGGCACATCCAATTCGCAAAAGATTTATAATATAAAAGTTATGATGGTTTTCAACGTGTTTTATATGTTCGTTATAGATTTGCTGTTCAAGTTGATGCTGCGAGGGCAGAGGCTGGCCGGTCGCCAATTCACGTGGAGTGGACACGAACCTTTGTCTCACGAGGTTCTGTTCAAATAAATGAATTTACAATAACATCTTTTTCCCTTTTTGCTGTTTAAATATTCTTCTAATTTTCTTCTTAAAATATTGTAAATGAGAACATCAATATGTAGGTTATGCATATTGAATAGAGTGTAAGCAAGGGGTTCGTATCGGAAGGATATTTTTATTTTATATACTTTACAACTTGTAAAAGTCTTTTTCGGATCAATTTGTCTACTAAATTCTGTTTCTTTTGAAACAATTTTCTCTATAAATATCAGTTCCCTCGTTATGAATATTACATTAGTGTTTGTAGGCACCGCGCCGCGCCGCTACGAAACACGAACCGATCCTAAACCCTTTGCATATTAAACAGCGTCTGTTCTAACTGACGACACCTACACAAGTTGCTATTTACTATACATTTGAATATTATCGTTCGGCATAATTTGAAGCATTGTAACAGATCCAAGTGAGTGATATTAAGTAATCGTAATAATATCTAATGTGAACACTTTCTAAAAGAATACGGTGGCGTATTCTCATGCATTTACTTCACATAATCTTTTACATGAGTTCACTTTGCAGGAGTTCTACTTACGCTGGTCATTAATAACACAAACAATATTCTCACCGAGCGCCGCCAGGATGCCGGCCGCCCAGAAGACCTCCCCACAGAGCGCGGGTAGGAAGAGCAGACCCCCCATGCGGCTACCAAAAGAGTCCTGTAGGGGGTCCAACATCGTCACGTAGCCTTGCTTGCGCATCGGGTTCGCGAAGAAGATACCCCCTGACGACAACACGACAACATCAATACGGGAAAATGTAAACATGGTAAATTCACATATTCATAAGTATGAGAATATTATGTCTCGAGTAGTATGTAATTTGCGCAAACTTCTGGCGACTGTGACATACGATAATTTGTTTACATTATGCATTTGTTTAATACAAAAGTTTGACTTATTTTAAAAATAATTTTACGAACATAATTATTTAAAATGATAAAGAGACGTTAATTTAGTTACTTTAGTTTAATAAAATTAAAAGTACGGACCGGTCCGAAAGTGGCGTGTTTGTTTCCGGAAATAGAAAAGCACCGCGCAGACAGTATTGATTCCGCAGCGGTTATACGAGCATGTGCGCAGCTCGATTTTATTATAAAATTATATGATTCTTAAATAAATACTGCTTTTAAAGCCAACATGGAGATGAGTTCATTATTTTTAACTCTACACCTCATACATATTTTAAAGGCTTAGAAATCTTATCAATTACTTACTACTAAAATCATCAAGTAATAAAGTCAATAACTCTTCTAAGTTATCAACAACGTACTGAACAGATGAGTAATAGGACGAAGAAAGGGTGGAGTACTCACCGAAGACCAGTGAGAGGGCGTATCCGAAAGGTGCCTGGCACCAGACCAGCCCTGACGTGTAGATGGCCTCCGCCGTTCCGTTGATGTACCCGCCACCCACCCACGTCGCTGCACCGATCATACACAAACATACGATTATGGGTATCATCTCTATATACTCGTACCATCCTGGGTAGGGATTCTGCGTTATATTAATAATAAGCGACATAATCTATTATCAGTCCATAAGTGGACTGAATATAACCCGGCGCACTACTATAGTAACGTATTTTATGTGATGCGTACATACTTATGTATAATCAAAGAAGTTTCTTTTGTTATCGATTACAATTAAATATTAAGAAGACAAAGAAAGGTAACATTTTCATTGCCTCAAACTAAACTTGAATATGTATTTGATTTAGGACAGCGACTCGCTCTGCCAATCGATAACCATTTTGAAGCTGAACAGTGTTTAATCTGAAGTCTTTCGAATTTCGTATCGTCCAAAAGCTATACATCTAACAGATGAAGAAGTCTGTGCTATAGTTGTTTCCATTCTGATTTGATTGTACATAAAAACCTGGAAAAAAAATTAGGAAGACTGACCTGTCATGGTGAATATACCGACGAAGAGGCCGATGGATCTACCGGCCAGCATAACCTCCTCCTCGGAGTCGTTGCCCGGTGGCTTCTTGCGGCCCGCCCATATGCCCACCGCTAAGATCAGCACGTAGAACAGGATGATGGAGATCACGCCCGCTATGTTGATCATCTTGATTGCTTTGTGTGCGCCTTGCCTGTCCTACCACACACAAACACATGCTATGCTATACCATCACTTACTCGAATATATTGTTATCACAATATTCACCTTTCAGGAATTGCATGTTGATAACTTCTATTGATATAGACCAATTACATAAATGGTCATCATCCAGCCTTACTTTATTATCCATTCTGTCATTGTCTCTATTATACATATGTGTATACAGTAGTATTTTTATTCCCGTAAATTGAGAAAGATTCGAACAAAAACGTTTGCCATAAATGTTCTACATCAACTACATCTGTAATCTACAAAAAAACTCGTGCAACTGACCTTGTGAAAGTTCCTCTGGACTCCTGGCTGCGGCGACCGCAAGCTCAGCACCTCACAGCACGGTACACTTCAGGTTATACGTTCCCCAAAACACTCTCATTTAAATCCCACGAGCACTGGTCATATGCACTCTATGCGCTCGAGGGGAGCGGGCGGGCGGCGCTAAGCGCGCAGCTGTCGCCCCATCGGAGTGACGTCTTCTGCGAAGGGCTGTTCCTGGTCCTGAAGCTTAGCCCGCACATGAGGTGCCAGCCTCCTGCGTCCCGAGCCGCGTTACATAAGTCACGGAGGCACGTGCGCCCGACTGACAGCGGCCGGGCCTGGCTGCGCCGCCGCCCGATCGATTCCCTGACGTCATTGGCTGCCGCGCGTCCGCCCTGCGCATGCCCCGCGCCTCCCACTCAACCTACGTCCCACGCTCGCGACTGCTTTTATTATGCTACCTATACATTGCTGTTTCAAAGCTCACGCAAAAGCTCTCCAGTCAAAGAGAAAATGCTGCAAGTGACTTGGCAAGCGATCGAAACAAATTCTAAAAATATTAAAATGGACCTCGTGAGGGAATGGTACGGTCTCGTTTTCCCATTGACAAATTGATTCAATACGAAGAAGCGAAGCAGCCTTGGAGTCACCATCGGACACTTCGATGCCTGAATGTTACATTTTAACTATGACATAAAACATAATCTCAATAAGGTTTATAAAACCTTCTGCACCGACCCCACACGAGTAGGCTAAGGCCAGCAAGAAGATAAAAAATAATCTCAATGTTTAATGTTTCATTTAATACAAATATCCCAAAATCTGTTTATTTATAATGCGCATGATGCGTATGTCCCTTATTTTGATTTAAAAGTTGCCTATAGAACAGAATATCTCGAAATTAATCTGAACCTTCGAAATACAAACATACAATAACAAGTTCCAGCGGCCATCTTGATTGAACTGTCAACTTTATTGACAGTTAAAATCAAAACGTCAGCTCTATTGAGCGTTGACATTTTGTTATATTAGAATTTTTTTATCAAAATTTTACGCAAAAATATATAGTATTCATCTATTTTATAATGATTTAAAATTGTGAAAATTCAAGTAGCGAGGAAAACAAAAAAATCAAAATGCATGACAAGGTTTGCACGGCTGTTTTATATTCAAATTACTAAAATTATTTTTCTATAGCATCTGATACCGCTTTGCATTCTTCGACATCGTAACAGAATAAGTAGAGTAAGCAATACTTTGACACAAAATTAAATCATAAAATTCTAGGATTCTCAACATGGGAAATGTTGTAAGTGAGTACAATGATCAATTTTCTTAAAAGGATATGGATTTAATTTGTCATCAGATTCAGATTACTACTGCTGTTTGCTCCTATGCAATACTAGTTTTTTGCCCGCGGACCAATTAGGAGAATTAAAAAAACAATCTAATAATAAACACAGCCTATATTATTCAACAGTTTTTGAGTTTATACCTTACATCCAAAAATAAAAATCTTTTCTTTTTATATTTAGTATAGACTAGCGGTCGCCTGGGATTTTTAAAAAGTATCCCTACGAAATCGAGCCACATCATTCGAATTTATAACTTTAAGAAACGCAAACTTGCGGACAGTTACATAGACAAGAATTATTAATAAATTTTTTTTTGTTATAAGCAACGCACATTCATCGTGTCTTCATATTATTTTTTTTCGATGCTACAAACATTTAAATTTTATTAATTTTATAAATACATAAATTGATTATATGTTTCGGCATCGTTCAAGATCCTGCGGCTGGCGGATGTGTGGAAGACGTGCAACAAGATCCGCGCGGCTACCTTCCGCGTCGGCCTTAACCTGTGGGACTGGTATCGCCCCCTCGACCCAGATGGCAACTGCTTGCTCTCAGGTGCACTGCTACTTACTTCTGTGAAGACATGACCCACTTTGAAATAGGTCATGTCTTCCGACACAGCTACTAAGTAACTATAATATACTTACATATATAACTACCCCTTTATAAGAGACATCTTTATGACCGGCTTGTGCTAAAGTTAAGAGAATTTATTTATAATGTCTGACAGAGTCAAAGTTCGTGTCGATCCTGGCGGGCCCGCTGCGCCCCGTGGTGGGACTATCGGACTCGGAAATCTCACAGCTGGCAGACTACTTCCGCGCGCAGGACGGCCGCGTGCACTACCACCAGCTCTGCCAAATCATACACGGCGAGGGTGAGCCACATCGCGCCCTCTGAACACCATATGACCTTGTACTGTGTGCATCATACCGCAAACAGTTGCCCTCGACCACAACGATTATATAATAGTGCACAATTCGCCTCTCATACTCTATATATTGTTGATGTTCATTTTTACTGCCTTTGTTTATGGTAACTAAATAAACATGAAATATAGATCAAGTAACTGTGTCTTTCTTATAAAAACAAATAATTACTGAACTTTTCGCAATATGCAAGCAAACAGAAAACGAAGATGAGTTCAACATCATTCGATGTTAATGGTTTTTTATGAAGCAAGATGGGTTGTGGTGTAGATGCGAGCGACCGTAGCCGCACCTCGGCCGACTGCATCCTGGAGGCGTGCCCGCCGCCACCGGAGCCGCGCTGCCATACACTGGACCAGTGGCAGACGCGCCGGCTGTGCTGCCTGCTCGCCACCATCGCCGCCCGCGACCTGCCGCTCAGACCCTACTTCCAGGACTATGAACTTGTCAGTAATATCTGTCTATTTTAAACTCAGCAATTTTATAACCCTAGATAATGAGTCTCTTTATAACGTCCATCAACAGGTGGCCAAAAATGACGGCCGCATCACATTCGCTCACTTCGCTCGGATCCTTCACTTTGTCGGCGTGATCCTGTCCCCCGAGGACTTCAACCTGATCGTGCGCCGGTTTATCAAGGACTCCTACACGATAGACTATGTCGAGTTTCTTAAAGCTGTCGAGGCCGTCAAGAAAGAAGGAATACAAGGATTGGGACCGGTAAATTTTATCAATTTTTGATATGTGAAAGATTGATGATTGATGAAGATTGATGGAAAATTGAGGATTTTAAATCGATGTTAATAAACAAATATGATTTCGCGCATGTTCAGGCTTACCAGCACCCGGGCGCCGTGCTGGACACGACGCTCCCAAAGCTGTCAAGGCCGGAGGTGGAGGCGGGGCGGCCGGGCTCGCTGCTGGGTACCGAGGTGTTTCACCCCGCGCTGCAGCCACCGCGCCCCCCACGCGCTCTGCTCGACGTCATGCTCAGGGTGCAAGAGTTTGTACTCCAACGGCGGATCAGGGTTTCTGAGTATTTTAGGGTTAGTACTTTTTTATTATCCTATGAATATACACAACATTCAATATTAGATATTTTAAGAATCGTTCACCATCTATTGGTATCGATCGTTGACAGGACTTCGATGCGCTGAACAGCGGCCGAATAATGCCGCAGCAGTTCCGGCGCGCGATGGACGCGATGGGGCTGGGCAGCGTGATATCAGAGCAGGAGGCTGCCTGCATCGTGCGCCACTACCTCGACCCTAACGACAAGGAGCGCGTCTGCTGGAGACCTTTCGAAGATGATTGCGACCAGGGTATGTTGTCCTTTGAAACTTGTGCTCAGTCGAAATTCATGACATTTCTTATTAGTAACTAATGGATTTATCTCCTCGTCTAGTATTTACAGTGAAAGAACTGGAGAAGCACCCCGAGGTGGACCCGGGCGCCATGGCCGCCGTCATCGCCGAGCTGCCGGCCTCGGGCTCGGCGGCGGAGAAGCACCAAGTGGCGAACGAGGACCTGGATCTAGCAGAAGCAGCGCTGTTGCGCATCAGAGCGGCTTGTAAGGAGAGGACTATAGACTTAAGACCTATTTTCGGTGACTATGACAAGTAAGTTTGTGAAGTCTTTGTTTGTTAAAGGCTCATTCTTTTAGATAAACCATATTCTTCATTTTTATTTCGTTTTGTTCATTTTGTTTTGTTAATTATTTAATATAATACGTTAATGTTCACTGGGCCTAGTCACTAATTGTATATAATGTCGTCAGACGGCGTTGTGGGCACGTGTCCCGCAGCGTGGTCCGCAGCGCACTGTCGCGCGGCGGCGTGCTACCGGCGCCGGCGCACATGCGCGCGCTCGAGGCGCGCTACCTGGACGACTGCGGTTTCAACTTCATAGCTTTACTCAATGACGTACGTTTTACTTATGAGTACATATACATGTAGAGACTATATCTT